>NC_069502.1:1002760968-1002848468 GCF_027579735.1 Bombina bombina | reverse complement strand
GCATAGTATGATTATAAATGCTTCACAGTTTTTATTTTTTCAAGATGAGCCGACACTAAATTTATTACGATACTACTAGATAGAATTAATGATGATTTACTTACCAGGCGTGGAAAATAGACTTCGACCGGTGATCCTAAAGGACTGCTCAGACGCCTGTCATTCAGCTGCTAGAAAAAGCAAACATAACATATCTCTGGTTACTGCTTAAAGGGAAGATAAAAAGCAAAGTAACAAAAAAGTTTAAAGAAATAAATGTTATATAATTTTCCAACTAAATATTTTAAAATCATGCTCGACCATCATAGAAACAAATAAGAAAAACATTAAAAACAATAAAATATTAAGCTTATAGGATTTCCTACCTTTTTATTTAAATTGACCATGACTTTCAAAGGGATTATCTGAAATCTAAGAAACTTCCCAATGTACTTCATTATCAAATGTATTTAATTCTTTGTATCCGGTGTTGAAAAGCATAGCTAGGTAGGCTCAGAAGCAGCGGTGTATTAATGACAGCTAGCTGCTGATTGGTTGCTGCACATTCTCTGGATCAGCAAGACACTACTGGTCTGGAGCTGAACAAGGCCTATGAGCAAATCAGGGTTGACATATGTACATAGTATAATAATTGTGCTTTGTTCCACACTCCCTAGAGGGGCCAAAAAGCAAATCCTTAAACCTGCAAATGCTGCAAATCAAATAGCTTGTTTATTCCATTTACAGCAGATTTTTCATAACCTAGGTTACAGATTTTTACTTTTTGGTTTCTCTAGGGAGCGTGAGACAAAGCACAATTATTACACAAATGCAAGAGTTCCCTTTACAAACACTGACCATGTAGAATTAAGTTTGAGAAATGTCCACTACAATGTAGACACTTTTTAAAACCTCTTCAAAACAAGCCCAGCTTGTTTCTGAATTACACTGTTCACTTTACTCCTTGACTGCCACAGGGGGCTGCGCTGTAAGCAATCCTAATGCATAAAGGGTTAGGGAAGTTGTAGCTTCAACATTGTAATTGGACAACGGAAGTATAAGGGGCTAAAGATATATTTTAGCATTCTTTAGATTGAGACATAAATAATTACTTTCCATTTTCAGAATACAACTAAGAACAGCACACAAAGAGACCCGTAGAAGCTTTTTATGTCAAGTGGTTATGATTGGGGCGTTTCCATGTTAACATCAAGCTTAGTTATCCCAGAGAAAATAGATTACATGAGTTCACAAAGCAGCAACTATGTACAATAAAACACTAACTAGGCGCCATAGCCCATATATACCCGTGTATATATACACAAATACTTTGAATAAAGATCTGCAGACTGATGTGTCAGACACCTGCTCGGATCATGTTGAAAACTGTCTGCTTTTGGTTGACTCCTGCGGTCTTAATCTCCTTGACGCTATCCCTGGAAGGTTAAACTCATGTAATCTACTAGTTGTCTTCTGTGATACCACAACAAGTACTGATTATGCTTAGGGTACACTTTGCCCTGAAACTACAAGTCTCCACCACCCCATGATATAATTTATCTCGATGAAAATAGAAGAGCCACATTTGGAAGTTGACCTATCATCAATGTGTTTTCATCTCATTTAAAGGGACATTTTACACTAGAGTTTTCTTTGCATAAATGTTTTGTAGATGATACATTTATATAGTCCATCTAGGAGTGTTTTTGTAACAATGTTTTGCTTATTTTTTAATAACATTGTGCTGATTTTCATACTCCTAACCAAACCACAAAGTATCAGACGTAGACTGAAGTCTATATATTCCTGCTTTCTTCTGTTTGTTTAATGGGTCTTTTCTGGGGGTGGTGTCTGCTCTTACTGCTTTCTCAGACACTTTCAATGGGTGTCCCAGTCTAAACTCATCAACAGTGCTAAACTGGGAGCTTCTAAGAATGTTTTTTAAAAGGTGTCTGCCCTTACTGCTGTCTCAGACCCTTTCAAAAAGTGTCTCAGCCTAACCTCTTTTTTTAAAAGGTTTTATACTGGATTTTTAGATCAGTATCTTTGCATATTCTTCTTTATAGTAGTATCTATTATATGCATTTATATGGAAATTTGTGTATACCGTCCCTTTAAAATGATTCTAGAACACTTTCATATGTGCATGAAATGCGGGCACCCACTATTCAAAATCATGCAAAGCAGCAGATGTAACAGGGGTATATTGTCACATAAGTGTGTAAATTTTTGCCTGGAACAATACATTCTTGCATTTTTCATGCCCCCATCAAGTGTATTGTATGGGTATATTGTGAAATTGCTGTTCAATTAACAAGTGTATTGTATGGGTATATTGTGAAATTGCTGTTCAATTAACAAGTGTATTGTATGGGTATATTGTGAAATTGCTGTTCAATTAACAAGTGTATTGTATGGGTATATTGTGAAATTGCTGTTCAATTAACAAGTGTATTGTATGGGTATATTGTGAAATTGCTGTTCAATTAACAAGTGTATTGTATGGGTATATTGTGAAATTTCTGTGTATTTTCTGTGCTAGAGGAGTGTGTGGCGTGTGCTATTATCAGACCTTTTCAGCTCACAATGCTACCCCAATTCTGATATTCTCCCAATATCAGAGATATTTCTGAGTATTTGTCAGATCCCACTAAAAAAGTATCTACATTTGTTTGCTGACACTAGTTCTTAGTCTGAGCACCCAACACCAACAATTGAATATAACAGAAACATAAAGGGAGAAATTTCACATCATTTTATAACATATTTTTTGATAAATCTGATCAAATGACAAGCAAAGATGCATCAGTTTGTAGGGTTTTCAAGCAAATATACAAGATTTTGCTTGATTTTGACTGCAGTCATGTACGTCCACTAAGAGTTAAATATACAGTTGTAATCAAGAGTATCCAACCCCCATTGCAAATTAGGTTTATTGTCAAAATGTACAGACTTTCAGCTTTTTGCAATGAAAAAAATCAAACAAAAGCAATTGAAATAGCTAAAACACAACAAATGCTTCGAGTGGTTTCCCCAAATTCAACTGAAAATGCAACTTTTAATGAATTCTGCAGTCTCAAAATTATTCAACCCCTTCATGGCAAGCATCTTTAGTACTTAGTAGAGCACCATTTTGCTGTCATAACCTGCTGAAAAGGAGATGCATAGCCAGATACCAGCTTCTGGCAGCATTCCTGAGGAATCTTAGCCCGTTCCTCATGAGCTCATTCCTCATGAGCAATGGCCTCCAGTTCAGTAATATTCTTGGGTTTGCGTGCTGCAACCACCTTCTTCAAATCCCACCAGAGATTCTTTTATGGAGTTCAAGTCAGTCACTGTAGACTCTTACAGGATTACTTCTGCAACCAAGCCTTGGTAGAATTTGAGGTATGCTTGGGATAATTGTCCTGTTGGAAGGTCCAATGACTCCCAAGCATCAGCTTCCTCACAAACAGCATGACGTTTTCTCCTAGGATTTCCTGATACTTCAATGAATCCATCTTGCCTTCCGCATGCTGCAGGTTTCCAGTGCCAGAGGAAGCAAAGCAGCCCCAGAGCATCACTGAGCCACCACCATGCTTAATTGTAGGCAGTGTTCTTTTCAGTGTATGCTTCATTCTTCTTTCTCCTGATCCATCAGGCCAAAAAGTTCCAGTTTTGTGGCTTATTTATATGATTTTGAGCACATTGTAGCCTACTTTTCTTGTGATTTTGGGTCAGTTGTGGTGTACGTCTTTGAGTTCTGTCATGGAAACCTTTTGCGTTTAGTATGTGCCTTAATGTGCAAACTGAAACCTCAGTGCCTGTTGCCACCAAGTCTTGCTGCAGGTCTTTTGAAGTCACTTGAGGGTTTTTCTCAACCTGCCTTCTCAGAAATCTGGTTGCAACCGTTGATATCTTTCTTTTTCTGCCCCGTCCAGGTAGTGTACGCACTGTTCCTTTAACTTTGAACTTGCGAACTATGCTTCCAACAGTGTCTCTTGGAACATTAAGTGACTTCGCTATCTTTTTGTATCCTATTCCTTGTTTGTGAAGGGCGATGATCTCTTCTCTTAACTTTTTGGACCATTCTTTTGACTTAACCATATTTCTAACATACAGTCAAACATGACACTAAACAAACCCCAAGACAATTCAGGTATTTCATGTGTTCTAGCTCACACACAGCTGGTGCAACTAATGAAGCATCAGGTATGCTTAAAGGGACAATAAACCCATTTTTTTTCTTTCATGATTCAGATAGAGAATACCATTTTATACAACTTTCTAATTTACTTTTATTATCAAATTTGCTTCATTCTCTTGATATTCTTTCCTGAAAAGCATAGATAGGCTCAGTAGCTTCTGATTGGTGGCTGCACATAGATGCCTCATGTGATTGGCTCACCCGTATGCATTGCTATTTCTTTAACAAAGGATATCTAAAGAATGAAGCAAATTAGAACATATAAGTAACTTAGAATGTTGTTTAGAATTGTATTCTCTGTCTGAATCATGAAAGATTTTTTTGGGGGGTTTAATGTCCCTTTAAGACAACACCTGTTTTGCATACTTGTGCTGTTGTGAGGTATTCTATTCAGGGGGTGAATCATTTTGAGAATGCAAAATGTATTAAAAGTTGCATTTTCAGTTGAATTTGGGAAAACCACTTAAAGCATTCGTTCTGTTGAGCTATTGCAACTGCTGTTATTTGTTCATAAATAATAATAATAAAGGGGGGTAGCATTAATATATCCACCTGCCCCCCACAGCATGCCAAAACTGTTAGTCCAAGTAACAATTCTAGAAATTCTAGTAGAAAAATTCTTCGTGCCATGAGCACAAATGCTCGCAGCTTAGGAAATAAATTACCTGAACTCATTTCAATAATGACTAGGGACAACCTGGATTTAGTAGCTATAACAGAAACATGGTACAATGATTTGCATGACTGGGACATAGTCATACCTGGATACAGGTTATTTAAAAAGAACAGAGTAGGAAAGAAAGGTGGAGGAGTTGCTTTGTATGTAAATGAAAATATAAAGGTTACTGAAATTGTAGGAACAAATGATGAGGTGGAAAGTATTTGGGTGACTTTGGAAATTGGAGATAAAAATGTTTTTAGAATAGGGGTTGTATATAGGCCTCCATTGCAGGATGAAAAACTGGACAATCTGTTATTAGATGAAATAACCAAAATGACCATGAAGGGTAAGGTTATAGTACTGGGGGACTTTAATTTGCCAGATATAGACTGGAAGATTCCTTCTGCTAGATCGGCTAGAAGCAGGTATATTCTTGAATCTCTGCTAGGGGAATCACTTGAACAATTAGTCAAGGAACCAACTCGTAAGGAAGCTATATTAGACCTAATACTTACAAACAGTGATACAGTTTCAGATGTGTCTGTAGGTGAGAACTTAGGATCCAGTGATCATCAATCTGTTTGGTTTAGTATTCATGTTCAGGAACTGTCCACCCAGACTAAAACAAAAGTTTTAGACTTTAGGACGGCAGATTTTTCATTAATGGGAGAATACCTAAAAAACTATTTAAAGGGGAAAACTCTTATTACAGGGGTTCAAGAACAGTGGGAATTTGTGAAAGGTGCCATTTTAGATGTAACCGCACACTGTATTAGACATGTCTGTAAAAGTAAAAGAAAGCGGAAACCAATTTGGTTTTCCAAAGAAGTAGCACATGCTGTAAAGACAAAAAAGATAGCTTATAAAAATGACAGACACACACAAGCAGATGATGATAGGAAAATATGGAGACTCCAACAAAAAAAGACTAAGCAGTTAATTAGGAAGGTTAAAGCTCATGCAGAAGAGAAGATAGCACAGTCAGTAAAACATGGGGACAAAACATTCTTTAGATATATCAGTGAAAGAAGAAAAAATAAGGTAGGAATAGTAAAATTGAAATCAGTTGATGGTAGAATAATAGAAGGAGATAAGCAGATTGCAGACTGTCTCAATGATTACTTCTGTTCTGTTTTCACTAAAGATTGTGAAGATACAATGTCTACATTAAGGGATGCTACGCAAAATAGAAACAAGCTTAACAGTAATCTTTTTACAGAGGATGAGGTTTTGTTAGCATTATCAAAAATAAATGTTACAAAGGCAGTGGGTCCTGATAATATTCATCCAAGGGTTTTAAAAGAACTTCGATCAGTGCTAACTGTCCCATTAACTGATCTGTTTAATCAGTCACTATTAACAGGAGCTGTCCCAGATGATTGGAGAATAGCAAATGTAATACCTCTTCATAAAAAGGGCAGTAGAGAAGAATCTGGCAACTACAGGCCAGTTAGTTTAACTTCAGTAGTAGGGAAATTAATGGAAAGCCTCTTAAAAGAAAGAATTATGACTTACATAAAGTCAAACAATTTAGAGGACCAAAATCAGCATGGTTTTACTTCAGGGAGATCATGTCAGACTAATCTAATTGACTTCTTTGATTATGTAACAAAAGTATTAGACAAGGGAGGAGCAGTTGATGTAGCATATCTAGATTTCAGCAAAGTATTTGACACCGTCCCACACAATAAACTTATTCACAAACTATATCTCCTTGGTCTAGATTCAAAAATTGTGAACTGGGTGGAATGCTGGCTTAAGGACAGAAAACAAAGTGTCTTAGTAAATGGAGTTCATTCAGCAGAGGGGGCTGTTACTAGTGGTGTTCCTCAGGGGTCAGTTCTGGGGCCTGTTTTGTTTAACATATTTATCTGCGATATCAGCAAAGGGCTACAGGGGAAAGTATGTCTCTTTGCAGAGGATACAAACATTTGCAACAGAGTGGATGTTCCAGGGGGGGTAGACAAAATGAGAAGTGATATACAACAATTGGAGGATTGGACAAACGACTGGGATCTAAAGTTTAACACAGCAAAGTGTAAAATAATGCATTTAGGGAAGAAAAATCCAAATGTTAATTACAGACTCAATGACACTTTACTGACTGTTACAGACGAGGAACAGGACTTGGGAATTATTATTTCAGATGATTTAAAACTTAGTAAACAATGTAGTAATGCAGCGAGTAAGGCTAGCAGAATGCTTGGATGTATTGGTAGAGGTATTTGCAGCAGAAATAGTAAGGTTCTTATGCCACTTTATAGATCATTAGTTAGGCCTCATCTTGAGTATTGTGTGCAGTTCTGGAGGCCATATCTTCAGAAGGATATTAACAAACTTGAATCTGTGCAAAGGAGGGCTACCAAAATGGTACATGGTCTAAAAAATAAAACTTACCAGGATAGGCTCAATGACCTAAATATGTATAGCTTAGAGGAGAGAAGGGAAAGAGGTGATATGATAGCAACTTTCAAGTACATTAAAGGGTTTAGTAAAACTGAGGCTGTGGGTATTTTACATAAAATTGAAAATTCAAGAACAAGGGGTCATGAGCTCAAGCTAAAGGGTAGTAGATTCAGGAGTAATTTGAGGAAGCACTTCTTTACAGAAAGAGTGATTGATTTATGGAATAAACTTCCTCAAGAGGTAGTAGCAACAAACACTGTGGGGTACTTTAAAAATGCATGGGACAAGCATAGGGCTATCCTACGAACTAGATAAGTTTATACTGTTAGGTAAGGTCGGGCAGACTTGCTGGGCCTATGGCTCTTATCTGCCGTCAATATCTATGTTTCTATTGCAAACAGCTGAAAGTCTGTCAATTTTGACAATAAACCAATGGGGAATGAATAAATTTGATTACAACTGTACATCAATTTGCTTGAATGTGTATTCTGTTGCACTTTGTTCTAAATAAGCATAAAAATACATGGATGACTTAAAGTGACATTCCGGTTAAAATTTAAATGCACATAGATAGATTATATATTTGAATAGAAACATATATGCAATATACATGTATTGGCAAAAATGCTTCCAGTAAAAGTTATCACCGTTTTAGTGTTAACAATTTTCTCTGCACGTGCACGTGTCATATATATATATATACTGTATATATAAAGTTTTATTTGTAAATAAAAAAATGAATATTACCTTGCCTTTTTTTCATAAGTTTGGCATTTAGCTATTCATTTCCAGGTGGGGTTTTAAGTATACTGTTAAATTAATATGAAACCCACATCTTTTGTGATTCAGACAGAGCATACAATTTAAAAAAAGTTCTCAAGTTACTTCTTTAATCATTTTTTTTTTGTTCCCATGATATTCTGTGTTGAAGAAAAAACTGCTGCATATAAAGCTCCAGAAATTGGGCCAGCTATTAAGAATGTTATTTAATATCGTATGCTCTATCTGAACCATGAAAGTAAACGTTTGGGTTTCATATCTCTTTAAGCACATAAACTATTTCATGCGATTATTTTGTGATACTAAAGAAGACTGCAGAAAACAATGAACATATATTATCTACAAACAACTGCAAAGTAGGGTTAGGAAAAACAGAAAGATTAAGCAAGTTGTATCCAAATAGGGATGTATCCCTATTTAATGGGCACACCACCTGGTTGATTTTAAAGACCACCCGGTCTTACTAATGGTTAAACACATTCTTAAAGTTGCACTATTGCTACAACCCCCATTCTGCTTCAGATAAGGACAGGGCCAGTGATTGTAAAATACATAAGTATGCCTACTTCCTGATTGGCTCACCAACTGTATTATCCATCTTAGGTGGCACCGCAGCACAAATTTTACCTTTTGCAGGAGTTAAAAAATAAAATAAAGGAATATAATTAGAGCATTTTATTTTTACACTATGTTTACACTCAACCAATGTCAAGGGGTTAAACATATGGCTAAACTCCTGCTCTGAAACCATTATTTAAATGCATTCCCTCAATGCATTTACAATTTGTAAAGTCTTTACAGGCCAATCTGCTTTTGTAAGTATACAAAAAACAACAAAATGTGCTATCTACAAAGTTACAATTAAAAATAAAATATGTGCAGCCTAGATGAACAACATTATGCTGGTGCCAAACAGCTGCGTTATATGTCTTTTATTAGATTATCTATCTATCTATCTATCTATCTATCTATCTATCTGATAGATAGAGAGAGAGAAAGAGAGAGAGAGAGAGAGAGAGAGAGAGAGAGAATATATTATGTTAATGTTCCTTTAATTTAATTTATTGGAAATGCCAATAAAAAAAGTATATCAGCAACACCACTGACACAGCCAAACGTGATGTCACTGTGGAAAGCATTCCCAGGATTCTGTGCGTCTGACAAAGGGATCTCCCTGCTATACATGTGCTCGTTAACAGTGGGTTCTCCCTGACAGGCAACAGCTCATTGCCACAATATGAATCCTGTCATACTGTATTTACCAATCAGAGTGTGTCGCTGTAAGCTGTTCCCCAGCTGTTTGTGCTCCCTTTGGATGTTCTCACTGAGATGGTAACACTACATAGGAGCTTTCTGACCTCCCCTATATAACACACTCAAATAATAGCCATCACATAATGCTCTTGTATTGTAGTCACACTAGGATTACAGTCTTAATCACCCCCACAATGTTTTAACTTTCTGCATGTAAAACTGCAATCATCGACAAAGCAAACAATACACTGTGGTTCTCCATTCCCTGAAACAAAAATACTTTTAGTACATTGAGTAAGGCTTGAATAGACAGTGTTATTGTGGGTCTTTTTATTTACCCTGGCACAGCCGTATTCTTGAATGTACTGTACAATCACAAGAGCAGTTCAATGATAATTGTGTTCTATAGAGGAGAACGGATTGTATAATAGGTAGAATAGGGATTGACAAATCCCAGGAGACAAAATAGCCACAACAGCTATGAAAATGTTACTTCTACCTTCTAGGTCTTCTACTTATATCTAACTAAAAAATATTCCCCAATGACCCCAACAATATTTTAGATTGCTCCTAAATTTTATATAAATTCAGATATGCCACAGATAAGACTAGACCAGTATCACTAGTACAGGGGACCAGTAGAACAGTGCTTTTTAGGAGCCAGACAGTTGGATTTGTTTATAGATATATGGAGAATAACCCAAAAAGTTAGGAGCCAGGGCTAAAATTCTAGGAACCAGTGGCTCCCAGGCTCCTGGGTTTGTTGAGCCCTGCAGTAGAAGACAAACAACATTATGTCACTTTATGAATATTTGAAGAGGAGCCAGGAGGAAAATGTGAAGTTTAGTTCCCAACTTCCCATGATTTGAAAAACTAAACACATCTGTTAAGCCAATGAAAAAAATGTACATGTGCTTAGCTACCAATCACCAGCTCGTTCCCAGTAGTGCATTGCTGCACATGAGCCTACCTAGGTATGTTTTTCAACAAAAGATACCAAAAGAACAAATACAGCTTGATAATAGAGGTAAACCTGAAAAGTATCTTAACCCTTTTATGCAGGGGGCAAATGTTTAACATCAGAGCACAGTTCCAACGTAAACATCTTCTTAAAAAAGGAAATCACATGATCGTTGACGCGATCACATAATTTCAAGGCTGGGATTGGATCATGGGGGACTGCCTACTCTGCTAGGCACGCTCCCTAAGGAGGAGGCTGCAGGACGCCATATAAGGTACGGCGTTAAAACCCAGCACTGGTTGGAAGGCATTGAACTCCTAACAATGTGAAGTGGTTAAAATTGCATAGCTGAAGCATGAAAATTTTTCATTGCCTGAAAGGAGGAGGCTGCAGGATGCCATAAAGCAAATTAGGTAAGAGAAGTCAACTGGAAAATTTTTAAAAATTGCATGTTCTTTCTGAATCATGAAAGTTTAATTTTAACTTTACTGTCCCTTTAATGCCATTGCTCCCCTGCAAATCTATGTACACAGAATCAACCCATACTAAATTTCAAGCAGCTCACTGAATAGAAGATTGTTTGGAGTGGAATAGATCTGCACAAGGACCTAAGTGTGAGGAGGGAGGGGCAAGCATTAAAAATTATGTTATTATTTTATTTAAAGGGATACTAAACTCAAATCATTGAAGTGAATGAAATTATTTGGAGGTGAACTATCTCCAGTATAATTGGTTAATTATTCATATTTGATCAACTTTTCATTTGTACTTTATTGGAAGGAGAAAAACAATTATTACATTAATAATAACAATTGAAATAGTTTTATTTAAAGGGATACTAAACTCCTATTAGCAATTTTTCTTCGCTTTCTTGCTATCTTTATTTGAAAAGCAAGAATGTAAGCTTAGGGGCCAGCCCATTTTTTGTTCAGCACCTGGGTTGCACTTGCTGATTGGTGGCTAAATGGAGCCACCAATAAGCAAGCGCTATCCAGGGTTCTGAACCAAAAATGGTCCGGCTCCTTAGCTTAGATTCCTGCAAAAGAACAAAGAAAAATTGCTAATATGAGTAAATTAAAAAGTTGCTTAAAATGTCATGCTCTATCTCACTGGTTTTCAAACCTCTCCTCAGGCCTCCCCAACAGGTCAGGTTTTCTGGATTACCTTGGATGAGAGCAGGTAAAATACCCACGTTTACTAATCAGCTGATTATTTCACCTGTGCTCTAGTTCAGATGTTTGAAAACCAGTGATCTATCCTGCATAATAAAAGGCCAGGTATGTTTGTCAGATGCAGTCATGCGCAGTAGACACTGCACGAGGACAAACATACCTGACCTTGAGCAGCAGAGGAGTGCGCACTGTGGAAGCTGCCTTGTGAGGGCATGGCCAGGCGTGCCGTGATGGGGGCGTGGTCAGTCGGGAGCACGCATGAAGGGGCGTGGCTGACGGGAGCAGGCATGCTGGCAGCGGCATCGTCAAGTGAGAGAGAAAAACAGAGGGGGGAGAGAGAGACCAAAAGAGAGGGGGAGAGACCAAAAGAGAGGAGGGAAAGAGAGAAAGCGAGCAAAAGAGAGGGAAGAAAGAGAGAGAGAGAGAGAGAGAGAGAGAGAGAGAGAGAGAGAGCAAAAGAGGGGAGAGAGAGCAAAAGAGGGGGGAGAGAGAGAGCAAAAGAGAGTGGGAGAGAGAGCAAAAGAGAGGGGGAGAGAGAGCAAAAGAGAGGGGGAGAGAGAGCAAAAGAGAGGGGGAGAGTGAGCAAAAGAGAGGGGGAGAGAGAGAGAGCAAAAGAGGGGGGAGAGAGAGCAAAAGAGAGGGGAGAGAGAGAGAGAGCAAAAGAGAGGGGGGAAAGAGAGAGAGCAAAAGAGGGGGGGAGAGAGCAGAAGAGGGGGGAGAGAGAGAGCACAAGAGGGGGGAGAGAGCGCAAAAGAGGGGGGGGAGAGAGGGAGAGCGCAAAAGAGAGGGGGGAGAGAGAGGGAGCAAGGTTTGGAACCACTGTATTTAAAAAAATTGACCCATGTACACGGTCTTTAGGACTAGTCTGAATAATAAAAGAAAAAAATTGGGTTAAGTATCCCTTTAAATAAAACTATTTAAATTGTTATTATTAATGTAATCATTATTTTTCTCCTTCTAATAAAGTACAGTTAAAAAGTTGATCAAATATGAATGATTAACCAATTAAACTGGACATAGTTCACCTCCAAATAGTTTCATTCATTTTAATGATCTATCTATGCATATCTAATCATATATAACCAAATCAGTAATGGTCTGATATAACTGGAAAAAAATAAGCTAATATCGTTTTACTCTAAAAATGACAACGATAATTTAAATCAGTCTTACTGACTAGTGATTTAAATAGTGATTTAAATCATGATTTAAATTCAATTTGATTTAAATCAAATCCACCCTGGTTTTAAGTAATCTTGCCAGAGAGGAAAGCTATAGATCATCAGGCCCTGAGTAAGATGCAGTATGTAATACATGAAAGCAGGCATGCAGGAGCATAAACTTATGTTTTGGTGCAGGGTGGTCCAAAAACTTTTTGTATGTGGGAGCACAATGTATTTTAGTACCATATGGATATCTGTATATGATCCAACAGTCCAAGGATTTTCATACTGTTTACGTTAGCTGGGTGGTTAGTTAAATCAGGTGTGTCCACTAAATAGGTCCTGTGTAGCACACTGCATTTTTTTTTTATCCTGGATCACAGAGCATGTACAGGGATTTAAATGACTTCTTGCTTTATTGCATGGAACCAATGAGCCAGTGAAATGTACAATACATCAAATACAAACAAAACGTTTTTTTACTTCTAAATTATCCAAGTTCTTTAAGATTTGAACAGTAAGGTACTAGTATATAAACACACATCACAGTGATTTAACTAGATACATGACTTTGGCATACAATAGTGACAATATTCACACTAAAAACATGTCTGCTTAAAAAACAAATCTTTAATGGTGCAAATAGACTCATCGCTATTGCAATACACAATTCTGCTGGTGTTCTATCGAAAACTCCAAGACGTCAAAAACTCCAATTACGTCACTTCCGGTGACTCTCCCATTTTCACTATTTGTTTTTGCCTCTGTTAGGGGGGAGCCCCGCCGATCCTCTGGCATCCACCCCAAGTGAACCTTGGCGGATGAAGTTTACAAGGGTGGCTTCGCCCCCATTGAACACCCCAGACGGAGACAAAAATAGATAGTGAAGATAGGCGCTAAAGCTGAATTACAGTGCCCATCTGATTGGCCCGTGTCTTAGTGAGGGACAGAATGCACAACCAATCAGATGTGTCATTGGAGTTTTCAACGTCTTGAAATTTTCGACACAACACCAGCTCTCTGAGCAGGTATGATATTTCAATGTGAGCCTGTGCTGGGATAGCTTTTACTAGATACATTTGTACTGCCAAATGTTTCTATTTAAAACAAAGATGCATTAACATGTTCCTTTAATGAACTACATCCTTAGGTGAGAGAGTTCATATAAGAGCAAGAGAGTCAGGCAAAACTGTTGTCAATCATGTCACCATTGTAGACTGCATAGTACAGAAAACAGGCTGAGATTATCAGTTGAGAAAGTTACAATCTACTAAACAGACACAGACAGATTAGTACAACAATCCAGTTAAACATTTAAATGTAACATGGTTGATATAATGATGTATTCAGAGTAAAGATTAGCCTGAGAATAATATTTACATGTACTTTTTCAAATTATATTAGTTGTTTCAATATTGAAAATATAAAGGTAATGTTATGGCCATAAAGCAGTAATTGTAACTTAGGTTTCTTTTTCTGCTAAGGCCAATTAGAGACAGTTATAAATGGCCTACTAGAGTGTGCAACAACCAATGACTGAGTGGAATAGAGCTGTATTTACACTTCCACTTTTAACAGAAATTTGAGAAGCTCACAATATTCCAAATTAAATTACAGGAAAGGAGGGGGGGTGGGGATAAATAATTAAAGCATATTGCAAAGTTGTTTTACTACAGGTAATGAAACATTTTATATTAATATCTCAATGGGTTTAATGTCCCTTATGTTAGAAGTGTTTGTGAGATCATCAAATATTTTCTAACACAAGAGCCAGCTGAAGAAGATAGGATGAGTTTTTCAGATACTGTATAAATAACCTTTTTTTCTGGGGATTTTCTACAGCTCATTTCAGATTAAAAGAAAGTGCTACTGCATTATCTTTGCATTGTGTATTTGTCAATTTTTCAATTCTACTGTACTGTATTTAGTGGTCCTTAAAGTTCGAAGCATTTATGTAATTTGCTTGAATTTTAAAAATACTTCTTTCAAAGGTGATCACAAGTTTCTTGTGTATGACCACTGCCACACACTTGATGTAAGGCCACATGCCAGCACTCTGAGTGGCTATGATAACTATCACCCACCAGGGACAGTAACTAAGAGTAGGGATCATGTCAGAGAATGTTCCATCTCTGAGTAATAAATGAGGGAGATCCAGCAGAAGACATGCCCTGATAGTTTTGACTTGGACCCTGCAGCCTGAGACCCCCACTGATCTCTGCTTGCTGGCTACCCTACACTGCAAGATCGGTGATACTTGTGAATAGTAAAGAGCTATTTCAGACATTAAAGGGACATTGTACAGTTGCTTTTTCTTTGCATAAATGTTTTGTAGATGATACACTTATATAGCCCATCTGAGAGCATTTTTGTATCAATGTATAGTATTGCTTATTTTTAAATAACATTGTGCTGATTTTCAGACTCCTAAACCATTCCCAAAGTTTTAGATGTATACTGATGTCTACAGATTCAAGCTTGCTCCTGTTTGTCTAATGAGTCTTGTTATATGCAGGGGAGGGGGGGGGGGAGTGTCCGCTCATCCTGATTTCCCTGCCCCTTTCACTGGGTGTCCCAGCCAAACCTCATCAACAGTGCTAAACTGGGAGCTTCTAAATAGGTTTTTAAAAGGTTTTATGCAGGATTTTTAGATCAGTATCTGTGCATATTATTCTTTATAGTGGTGTCTATTACATGCAGTTATGTGAAAATTGTTGTATACTATCCCTAAAGTTTAACCAATCAATGCATAATATTGATCTAAACCAATCACAGCGAAGTCATACCAGCTACTCAGCTATTTGCTATCACAAGTACTCTGGAAATACAAATATGCAGACAGGCAGGTATAAGCAGGGCTTTCTACTAGTTCTGAGAAGTATTGTAGGCTATAAATTAGCTTTTACATCAGTCTTTTTTTTTTTTTCAAGCCTTTAGTTTATTTTAATTAAAAAAAGTCCTCCCTCACATTTCCTGGTTCTATGTTTTTCATACAAATGGTCTCTGTTTAGAGAACCCATTTAATCATTCTGTAGTTACAAAACGAGTTATGGAAAAAGGTAGTTGTTACTCTATTTTTTAGCACTTCCTTAAAGCAAACATAATGGAATGCCAGCAATTTACAACTAAGTTGCAAGGAGTTCTTACTATACATGTTCTGCACATAGAAATAAGGAACAAAAAGACAAAATACATGATTATGTCACTTGTTTCATGTTGTTATAGTCACTGTACTCTGAAATTGCAAAAAATGCAAATTGTTAAAACTGAAGTCCCTCTTGGTATTGGGATTTAATACTTATGTTATAAAGAAATAGTGCCTCCATCTACTGTACAAAATATATGTATGAATGTAAACTATAGTATGAAGAACATACAAACTCAGATGGGTAATTTATCTAGTGATTGTATCACCATAAGTTTTATTACCATGTTATTATTATTTTTAAACACAAAAACATTCTTGCTGTTTTATTAATATCATTTACAGAATACCCTCAAACTGTACATTAATAATGTACAATAAATGCTGGGGGGATTATTACACCACCAAAAATATGTCTAGTTAGTTTGAAATTTAAATGAGCTAGGCTACCCTATAGCTCCAAGCAATTAAAAGGACGTAGATTAAAACATTATCTTGAAGAAAGAGAAAAAAAGATTAACTCATTCATTCTATGAAAGTAGCCCTCACATTAGTCAAAAACAAAGCTGTTTTTTAGAGCAAAGTGCTTCTAGAATTTGCCATTATAGAAGTACTATAAAAAGCATTGGCAGAAATGGGGTTAACATAGTGCACAACATTAAACGTCTGCGTTTTGTTTGAGTAAACTGGTCAATAAAAACTGCATGAGAATAATGAATTGGTCTAATACATTTGATAAGTGTCTGTATGTTGCAAATGCTTATGACAGTTACTTTAATAAATGCAAAAAATCTTATCACCCTGATGCCCTTCCACCTATAACAATTCTAGCAAGGCAGGAGCACCCATGCATATTTAGTCAAACCCAATGTTTTGCAGGAAGCAGCATAAAAGGGGAGTTATTTGTGCCTGATATTTCTTTATTTCTCAACACATAAGTAGTGACTGGTGTTATATAGCAGACCACTCCTAATAAAATACGCTAAAATAAGATTATATATATATATATATATATATACACATACATACATTTTATATGTCTATATATATATATCCTTTTGACTTTGTCCCTTAACAGCTGCATGAATCTGGATTCCAAGTGCCAAGCTGTCACCTTGTGTCCCCAGGGACCTCTATAGGAATGGGAAATTCTCCCAGGGTTAACAGGTATTCGTGCGGACGTGGTAAATGCTGGCAGCACAGTGGATCAGTAGGGCCACAAGCACAGAGAGTGGTTGGCAAATCAGATCTCTAGCCCACAGATACCCTCCCACATGATATTATTTATTTGTGTCATTACAATACAATTCTATGCCATAAGCAATGGTCGGACTTACCATGGTTTCCCTTTCAACGAGGGACCCCGCCATCTTGTAGAGAAGTGTGCAGTTGTGCGGGTTGCAGAAGGGACTGGATCAGCTGGAGCCCGGGAGGGAGGAGGCGGGGGAGGTTGTGTTGGTGCTGGTTGCAGCAAGGGAAGGGAGGGCAGGTCTGAGCCCGGCTCAGCCTGGGATCAAAGCAGAGGAAAATCTGCTCTGACCTGGCAGATTGCACAGGCTTTCCAGCAGCCAAGGAGAAGGGGGTGTTCGAGGAGGAGGAGCTGCTGGTTGCACTGTATAGAGGAGCTGCTGGTTGCACTGTATAGTGGAGCTGCTGGTTCTGTATAGAGGAGCTGCTGGTTCTGTATAGAGGAGCTGCTGGTTGCACTGTATAGTGGAGCTGCTGGTTCTGTATAGAGGAGCTGCTGGTTCTGTATAGAGGAGCTGCTGGTTGCACTGTATAGTGGAGCTGCTGGTTCTGTATAGTGGAGCTGCTGGTTCTGTATAGAGGAGCTGCTGGTTGCACTGTATAGTGGAGCTGCTGGTTGCACTGTATAGTGGAGCTGCTGGTTGCACTGTATAGAGGAGCTGCTGGTTGCACTGTATAGTGGAGCTGCTGGTTGCACTGTATAGTGGAGCTGCTGGTTGCACTGTATAGTGGAGCTACTGGGAGCTGCTGGTTGCACTGTACAGTGGAGCTACTGGGAGCTGCTGGTTGCACTGTATAGTCTAGCTGCTGGTTGCACTGTATAGTGGAACTAGCAGAGATAACGAGTTGGGGTCTGCTGTGGTACTTGCTGCTTTTGAGCCTACGCACTACGTCTAATGGTCTGATTCAGGACAAGACTATTTCCAGCCCTCACACCTTACATTTGCATGGGACAGGCCGGTGGGTGTGGGCTCACAGGCTGGGCAACTCTACCTGAGTCATAATGGGTGTCACAAGCGCTTTAAACAGATGTGTATATTTTGGATAACAGGAAATAATCGCATGATGTGCTTTGGGATGTCAGAAAGTGATGAGATTTATTTTAAGCAATCATGATTTTTTTTCTGTTTACCTAATGTTTTGGGCTAAAGTATTATAGGATTATTGCTTTGGAAAATCGCTATGTGTTTGTGCATCATGTACACATCTTATTAAAATATATAGTTCCATTGCATTGCATGTTTGTAACTATTGAAATGTGTGTCTATGAGATAAACACACAGGGCAATATATAATACTTGTAATACAACTCTTCCTACAGCATGCAAATAAATGTTGTCTGCTGAGACATTGTTTCAATTGTATATTTAGTGATTGACATTTTTACTTTGAGTGATGAATGACAAATTGACTAAGAAACATAATTTGGACTTTATCAGTTTATAGTTAGCACAAATGTGATAATCAGTTAAACATCAATCTAGACAGCTTAAAATGCACTTACACCTGTCACTGTAGAAGTAGTGGATATGTTTATCTACAAAGGATGTGGCTACTAGTGTGGCCCACCCCTTAAAGGATTTGTTTGTCCTTGGCCAGGTGGCCACAGTGAGTGTTTATGGTCAAATATGTTTGTTTCACCTAATGTGTCAAAGAAGGGGCAAATGGAAATGTAGTCACAAATGCCACTCATTGCCTATTGCACTTAGAGGATGGAGAGTTAAAATTAAACATTAAAATGTTGAGATGGAAGTTGCTACATGAGAGTGGATAATAGAGTCATGTTTAGAGTGGGGTACAAGTAGAGATATGATTCATCCCCTCCAATGCTGTATATTTTATGAGCATTTCTTCAGTGAGAGACTGCAATGATATTTCATCATTTTGCCATACACTGTATGTATGTGATCTTCATTCTATTTTCCATAGACCTTTTGGAAGTCAGTTCCTTTATTAACTTCTATCAGTTACTACCAGTTTGATCAACAGACTTTACTTTACACTTATCCTCATCTGAAAAAATGATTGTGTTCATTTCCAGAATGCAAAAACTAATATCTGCAAGATTTATCATGGGGTCAATGCCCAGATCGTTTGAGCCTGCAACTGATATTTATGAAACATTTATATTTATGAAGCAGTGGTTTAAACCACTGCTTCATAAACCCTCCGCCAAATTGGAGTTGGCCAATGAAAATCACCCCTGATTAATTTGACGGGGGGGATTGACAAGCCCTTCTCTCACGCAATTGGTTGCATGAGGGTAGGGGGCGGTATTGCATGAGTGTCCCTTGTGCAATGATAAATAATGGGAACATATTTGACCCACAATTTGTGATAAGATACAGACAGGTTCACTACATGTGAATCCTGTCCGCTTGCAAATTGATAAATCGTGCTCTTTGTGTTTAACCCACTTGAAGAAATTTAACACGTAATAAAAGGGGAGGACATTTGTTTAAAGATAAAATGATTGAACAAAACAGAGCATTTTATTTTTACATTAGAATGTCCCTTTTTCATACCTATAACAGAATAAATACAGATGGGTGATTGTGAGCATAATCTTTCAAAATCTGAGGCTTTAGTTAAGCTGAATCCTTGAATATCTGGGTCAAGACCTTAAAGATCCCAGGTTAGGTTTTAGTCTCTGTATAGGGAAATAAGTCAATTTATTGTGGTACAGAAACATATTCTGTACATAAATGTGAAAACAACAAATACATATAATGTGTGAATTTTCTTTAGAGTTTCAGTTTTATAGCACTCAACATGAAATTGGGTGCATTGCTCATACAGTTCCACTTTATTTGGTGATGGTTAATGAGGATAGAGGCTGCATTACTTCATTTGTTATAATATATATATATATCATCCATGCACAACATGCACTCACTCCTCTCTTTTAGATGAATTTCCCAGGTGACTCCTCAATTATTCCACATAGAAAAAGATACACAGGAGGGCACTCACAGGTCTTTTCCAAAGTACAAATTTTCTTTATTCGTATTTAATTAATTTACAAGTTGATGTTTCAGGTGATACAAACAGCCTTTTTCAAGACAATCTATAATTCAATATTCATACATGCAATATATTATTCCTAGGTGTAACACAGTACATATAGAAAACTTAAAAACAACAATTTCATAGTAATCCCACCACACCGTGATCAAAAGAACCCTTTAAAACAATATATTATCTTAATCTTTATTTATAACATTAAAACATGTGCACATAAAGTATAAACCGATTTGTGTCAACTTATCCAGCAGAGCTCACAGTATATATATCCCATATGGTCTATTTACAAATGTGTGAAACAAAAATGGAGATGGAGCCACAATTTCATCAGAGGCTCAACTGAACCCTTTAGTATAAATTGTTGTTAACAGATCCCCCTGGAGATTATTATAGGTAGGGCGGTAACTTGCAAACACACTATGACAAGCTTTTTTATCGAATAACGCAACTCTGTTGCAAATGGCACAAAAATATGATACAATGCAGCCTTCATAATATGTGTAAAAGTTATAATGCCCCCTGTCGAAAATATCCATAGTGCAACAACCCTGAATCAAACATCTCACAAACATATGTTAAACAGTACATTGCCATTTTAACAATTTAACCAAGTCTGGGTAGTATCTACCTTAACGTGTAAGCGATACGGCTTCTTATGCCGCCATCCAGGATATGAGTATAGAGACAAGCTGGTTAAGGTAGATACTACCCGGACTTGTTTAAATTGTTAAAATGGCAATGTACTGTTTAACATATGTTTGTGAGATGTTTGATTCAGGGTTGTTGCACTATGGATATTTTTGACAGGGGACGTTATAACTTTTACACATATTATGAAGGCAGCATTGTATCATATTTTTTGTGCCATTTGCAACAGTGTTGCCTTATTCGACACAGCTTGTCATAGTGTGTTTGCAAGTTACCGCCCTACCTATAATAATCTCCAGGGGGATCTGTTAACAACAATTTATACTAAAGGGTTCAGTTGAGCCTCTGATGAAATTGTGGCTCCATCTCCATTTTTGTTTCACACATTTGTAAATAGACCATATGGGATATATATGCTGCGAGCTCTGCTGGATAAGATGACACAAATCGGTTTATACTTTATGTGCACATGTTTTAATGTTATAAATAAAGATTAAGATAATATATTGTTTTAAAGGGTTCTTTTGATCACGGTGTGGTGGGATTACTATGAAATTGTTGTTTTTAAGTTTTCTATATGTACTGTGTTACACCTAGGAATAATATATTGCATGTTTGAATTATAGATTGTCTTTAAAAAGGCTGTTTGTATCAGTCAAAACGCCGACTTGTAAATTAATTGAATACGAATAAAGAAAATTTGTACTTTTGAAAAGACCTGTGAGTGCCCTCCTGTGTATCTTTGTTTACTATATATATAGGCTGACCATATTGCCGCTTTAAAAAGGGACACATATGAAACATACATATGTCAGGGCTGTTTTCAGGGCTGTTTAAAGAAATGATTTTGTATCAGAACCCTCACATATGTATTTTTCATATGTGTTCCTTCTTAAAGTGGCAATATGGTCAGCCTATATATATATATATATATATATATATATATATATATATATATATATATATACTGTATATATAAATGGATTCAGTTAAGTGCACTCTCCCTCCATTCCAAACAACTTGAGGGTGCTTGAGTGGATATTATCTCAAATAAATACAATGGACCCAGCACTCATGAGGAAAGGGAAGGTTGTTCCCCGAAATGTCACTAAAAAATACACAGATGAAGAGTGAGTGCTGGGTCCATTGTATTCTATATATATATATATATATATATATATATATATATATATATATATATACACACACACATATAAATAGATAGATAGATAGATAGATATTTACAGCTGATTTACTAAAAATCAGGCCTCCAGTTTTTAATACATATTATATACCATATAGTAGATACATATTCAAAGGTAAAAAAGTATAATTATCTAATTTGCGTTGTTCTCTTGGTAGCCTTGTTGAAAAGCATACCTAGGTAGGCCCAGGAACAGCAGTGCGCTACTAGGAGCTAGCTGCTGATTGGTGTGTGCACATATATGCCTTTTGTTGTTGGCTCACCTGATGTCTTCAGCTAGCTCCCAGTAATGCATTGCTGCCCCTGCAACAAAGGGTACCAAGACAATGAAGCAAATTTAATAATAGAAGTAAAATGGAAAATTGTTTAAAATTGTATGTTATATCTGAAGTCTGAAAGAAGAAATCTGTCCCTTTAATAGAAAGTAAAAAAAAAATAACTTTTGAGATTCAGGAAGAGCTTTCAATTGTAAGGGACTTTTAAATTCACTTCTGTTATCAAATTTGTTGAAAAGCATATGTAAATATCCTCAGCAATAGCAATGCACTACTGTGAGCTAGCTGGTGATTGGTAGCTGCACACATTTGTCTCTTGTATGCAAGCATTAGTGCAGCATTAAAAAACTCTAACATGTCTGATCATTTTCTTTTTACACCTTTTTGCCAATTTAAAATTATAGCCAGGATTTAAGTGACCATTTAGCACTCTGTCCAGTCCACTAGTTGTAAGCATTTTGTTCTAGTGACTACAAATAAGGTGGCACATACCTTCTGCACTACAGACCTATAAGGAATATAAGTGTAATTTTGCTAGGGGAAAGTAAACACCTTGAGATTGTAAAATATTTAATTACAAATAGTAAAACAACTTTGCAGTATTCTTTCATTATTTAGTTTAACCCCTTAGCTGATTTCTCTGGGCTATTCCAGCTATACATGTGTCCCTAATTGTCCTCAGCAGTTAACAAACAGCAAAAACATGACTGTGGATAGCCTTGTTTGGATTGGCTCCTCCAAATGAAACAAATAATTGGTGGTTAGACTATTGTGAAAAAAAATGCAGCAAACAAGACTTTGTTTTTAAAGTGTTTAAACTTGGCTGATATTTTATTCTACAGCAAGACAGCATAATTGTCTTGCAATTTAAATGGTATTTAGTGTACTGTATAGCTGTGGTGCAGGAATTAAGGGTTTTGATTGGCTCTACCAATGGCTTTGTCACCATTAATAAAACATACACCAGACAGGGTGCTAAATGGACCATTACAATGATATCTAACAGTGAACAGTAGTATTACTGCATTAAAGGTATTGCTACAAATGTAAAAAAAAAAATCCTTTTGAAATGTTACAAGGTTGCCTTTCCATTTTCTAATAGGAGATAGCTTTCCTGCTTTCTGATGCTTGAGTGAGACTAAGCACATTAGCCTCTAGCATGAATGTATTTTTCCCCTGTTTATTTGTATTTTGTATGTAGTAAATCTTTATGCACATGTATTTTGTATGTAGTAAATCTTTATGCACATGTATTTTGTATGTAGTAAATCTTTATGCACATGTATTTTGTATGTAGTAAATCCTTATGCACATGTATTTTGTATGTAGTAAATCTTTATGCACATGTATTTTGTATGTAGTAAATCTTTATGCACATGTATTTTGTATGTAGTAAATCTTTATGCACATGTATTTTGTATGTAGTAAATCTTTATGCACATGTATTTTGTATGTAGTAAATCTTTATGCACATGTATTTTGTATGTAGTAAATCTTTATGCACATGTATTTTGTATGTAGTAAATCTTTATGCACATGTATTTTGTATGTAGTAAATCTTTATACACATGTATTTTGTATGTAGTAAATCTTTATGCACATGTATTTTGTATGTAGTAAATCTTTATGCACATGTATTTTGTATGTAGTAAATCTTTATGCACATGTATTTTGCCATGTTTTCTGTCTGGCTATGTCTCATTCTCATATGCCTGAACCTCATAAAATAGAACTATTTACTGCTCATGCCATATACGGCACATTCCTCAGTGCTTTATGAAATGTGAACTTGTTTTGTTGGCTCTTTCACAAAGATGCTGACATAATGGGATCACCTAGCAAACATCTTACATTGATTCCCACCCTACTGCTAATTAACTGTGAGAGGCCTGTCATAATGATGAGGTTGGCCCTGAGGGGAGGGCTGGGTGACATCACACCTAGTCCCTGGCAACATGCACAACCCTTTCCCCAGCAGAAAAAGAGTTAATGACAAGTATACAGTCTTCAGTGCATTCTTAGTAATATGACAGCAGCTCCCACTCCCTTGCTTTGTCATTTCTTTGGTTTAAAAGTGAGAAAGCAAAACACTTTGGTGTGGTCCAGTAAAATTCTGCTATTAATTTGTTATTGGCTAATTTGCATTACTAATTCAACATTATAATCTTTGCTTTTACTATTCCATGTATATAAAAACTAATTAGCATTTATTTTAAAGAGAATGTGTGTATACATTTTATTTTTTGTATTAAGGTATTAGAAATGAAACCCAGACAGTACTTTAAACAATCTCTAAAAGTAAATCAAAACAAATTGTGTAATGTGTATATGAAACAAAATAATATGCACAGAGTTGTCTGTTAGCTGAATAAAACCTCAGGTTTCGCAGATGATAAAAATATGCACCTTCTAATAGACTGATTCAGTTTGCAAATGGACACTTTCTATTGTAAAGAAATCCACAGAAGTTTCTTATCTTAAGAACTTAGAATACGATAGAATGAGACAGTCACAACAGTTCAGAGAGGCTTGCTGGACTTCATATGAAATATAGACTTGTCTGCAAATTGAAACAGAAACATTTACACAGTTGTATAGTAAAGAATGAGAGGTGCCATCTATTGGACTTATTACATTTGAAAATAAACACAAATAGGTAGATTACAAGTTGTGCATTCGTCTTTTAACGCTGTACTGCACACCTTTTAGCCTGTAGCGCAATGTCAGTCCCGCACACGTAAAAATTAAGTTTTTCATGGGACTTCCATAGTGCAGCAATTACAAGTTTTGCGTTCTGGCTACAAAGTTTGCGTTACACCCTATAACGTCAAGATCCGTAACGCCATCTGAAAGCAGTAGTTATGAGTTTTACGCAAGAAACTGTTGCAGAAAACTCATAACTAAAGTGTTACAAAGTACACTAAACACCCATAAACTACCTATTAACCCCTAAACCGAGGCAAACACTATATTAAAGTTATTAACCCCAATCTGCTGCTCCAGACATTGCCACCACTAATAACATTTATTAACCCCTATTCCGCCGCTCCCCGACATCGTCACTACTATAAAAAAAGTTATTTACCCCTAAACCGCTGCCCTCCCGCATTGCAAACACTATTTAAATATTATTAACCCCTTAAAAAACTTAAGTTTAAACTAACAATTAAACTAATATAACTATTTAACTACCAATTATTATTTTTTTATTTTTTCCAGAAAGAAAGTTTATTAATGTTCCATGTCAAGTACAGACATTGATCAATCATTATCACATCAAGGATCCAAACAGTAAAGCAAAAAGGAAGTATCATACATACATGTCCTTGTACCTATTACATTAGTTCAACAGATTCAAATTCTAACTTAAAATATACTTGTCTTGACATAGCATATTTCCTAAATTATCACACTTAATAGGATAATAATCCTATCCCTTCTTTCCTCATTTTAACACACAATTATTTTTTATATAACCACAGAAGCGGAAAGTTACATTTCCCCATATCTCTATATATAATGTACAGAATTTATAGTATCTCTTTGATACATAACACAACTTGACCGGACAGGCTTGTCCAGATATCAGCAATAAACAAAACAAAACAAACAAAAAAACAAAACAAAACAAAAAAAAAAAAGGAAAAAGGAGTTTTCCCTATCCCCCCCTCCCCGTCGTAAGCCAGTCATCCTACTCAAAGATCCACTCTCCTCTGAGTCTACAATTTTCTATATACACTGTATTCTCAATTTTTTTAATTATTCGTTTCTGTTCCTCTATATTTTGGGTTTTAACCCACTTCCCCCATTTGTCAAAGAAGCGTGCAATGTTAGTTTCAATATGGAACAGAGTATCCTGAAGTTCTATAAGGAATTGGTGTTGGATACTTGCCCGTAGAGTCAATAAGGATGGTGGTTTGGGATTCTTCCACCCTTTTAGTATAAGATTCCTTCCTATTAAAATTACCAATGTTAGAAATTTTCTTTTAAGTAAATGCTCCTTCTTATAATTGAAAAAAATAACCTGTTCTGCTTGTAAAGTGATTTGGGTCTCATATAGCTTACCTAGCCAGTAATTTACTTTCCCCAAAAATCTTTGTATTTTAGGGGAGAGCCAAAAACTATGTATAAAATTCATACTTTTTGTCTACATTTTGTACAAAGTGTTCCATCCCCAGTTCCACTTCACCTAGCAATTTTCTCAGGTGTGATATAGGCCATCCACAATATCTTAATGTGTTGTTCTCGCATAGGGATCGCTAACGATGCCTCTTTTACTCTTTCCACACTCTTCATCACTGTTTGCGTACTAAGATTCTTGAAAAATAAATCCCTCCATTTTACTGCCCCTGCCTCAAGATACAGTTTATGATTTCTATTATTTATTAAGTTATAAAGGAGTGAGATAGAATATTTGCCTTGTTTAATAAGATTAATCACTGGAATCAGCGGGGTAAGTTCCCAATTATTTTCTTGTACCCGAATTAGTCTCAGGCAGTAATGTCTGATTTTTAAGAAGGAAAAGAAATGTCTGTCTGGTATCAGAAAATTATTTTTAATTACTTCAAATTTTTCAACCTCTATTATATCTTGACTTCTTTTTACAAGTTGGATAATTTTAAAGAACCCCTTCTCTCTCCAAGATGCAAAAGTTTTAGATGAAAGACCCTGTTCAAACCCAGAATTTCCTTCGATAGACAAAAATTGTGTTGCAAAGGGTTTTAAACCTAGGAGTCTGCATGTCCTATGCCATGCAACAACTGTTTCTTTGAGAAAGTCTAATCTTTTAACGTAGGGTGGAAGATTTTTTATCTCTAAATGAAGAATATGAAGTATAGAGGTTTAATCAAGCTATTTTCTATTTCTAAAAGGGTAAAGTGATTACTCTCCAAAAGCCAGTCTAGAGCAATCTTTGACACAGCCACAAGGTTATATATTTCTATATTAGGGAGTCCCAAGCCCAGAAATTCTTTTTTAAGTACTAATTTTTGATAACTGATTCTGGGCTTCTTGTCCCTCCAAATATATTCTTTAATAGCCAAATTAATTATCTTAATCTCCTTTTAATTAGGAGAGGTATATTTTGAAAGAGGTACAATAATCTCGGGAGTGCAATCATCTTGAGCAAATTTATTTTGTCAGAAATAGAGAGTGGAAGAGAGGCCCATCTTTTAAGAGTTTCAGAAAATTGTCTGACTACGTTACTAATATTTAGAGAGTACCACTCCATGGGGTTATTAGATATCTTAACCCCAAGATATGTCATATAATTTGATACCTCCCTGTTGTTTGATTTTTTTGGAGCCATAAAACCTCAGATTTACTTCTATTAATGCGATATCCTGAAAAAGAACCATAATTTTCAATAATATGACATATTTTATAAAAACTCTTGCTAGAGTTTCTGGAGAATACCAACAGATCATCAGCATATACTGCTTACTGGACACTCTTACCACCTACATCAATCCCTTGTATATTTTTCCTTAATGCAATCAATAATGGTTCTAAGGCAATGTTAAAAATTAAGGGGGACAAGGGGCATCCCTGCCTAGTCCCTCTCAATAAGGGGAAGTAGGTCGTCTTGCTACTATTTATAATGATTGTTGCTCTAGACTCCCTGTACAGCATCTTGATCATATTGAGGCAATTCCCTTCATAACCAAATTGAGTAAGAGAGGTAATAAGGTGGTCCCATGTAACCGAATCGAAGGCCTTACTTGCGTCTAGTGATACTATTGAAATATCTTCTGTGTTTATTTTCTTGTTATATTTATCCTTGTACCATTGATCTAGAATTGCTAGGAAGACCTTCCTCAGATTAATATTTGAAGATCTTCCCTTCATAAATCCTGTTTGGTCAGGGTGTATTACAGTATTTAATGAGGCCTGAATCCTTTCAGCTAATATACTTGTTAATATCTTGTAGTCAATATTCAGGAGTGAGATAGTCAATTAACTGTGGATCTTTTCCAGGCTTAGATATTACAATTATTGTGTATTCATTAAAATCTTCTAACGGTTTCAACTGGCCATTCCAAAATTTATTCAGCAAGGTAGTTAACATTGGAGTTATTTCATCATTAAGAATCTTATAAAACTCAGATGGGAGACCATCTGGGCCTGATGCTTTATTATTCGCCATTGTTTTGATTGTCTGACTTATTTCTTTTTCTGTGATGGGTTCATTAATACTAATTAGATGATTACGCTCTAGCCTCGGAATTGTCAATGAATCCCAAAACTTTTCCTTCATATCTGAATTTATAGATTGTGTTGAGTAAAGTTCTGTAAAATGCTCAAGAAAAGCTTTTTGTATATCCCCTGTGTTCGTCCATATATGAGGTTTATCTTTAATTTTACTTATAAAGTTTCTAGTTTTATGATTTTTATCTATTCGTGCTAGAAAACTACCTACCTTATCCCCGTATCTATAGTATTGTGTACAGGACTTTATATTCTCATTAATTTAATTTTGTAAGAGATAATTATCTCAATTTCTTTTGGCCTGTATATATTTCCGCCAATTAGCTATATTTTTTTCCTGGATATAATTAGAATACTCGTTAATTAGGCAATTGGTTACCTGTTGTCTATATAGATTCGTTTTTTTTTTTAATCTTATTAGATACGTTGTGATCTCACCTCTAAGTACCACTTTTGCAGCATTCCAAAATATATGGGTTTTATCAAAAGAGCCATCATTAATCCGTTTATAATCAGCCCATTTCTCTTTTAAAAATTATTTTGGTGTTTTTTATTAAATATTTTAGAAAGAAAAACTGATTACTCTTCCTCTCCCTAGATTTGCGATTTAATGAGATTGTAATAGGGGCGTAGTCCGACATTGTTATCATATCAATATATGTTTCTTGAATACAATTAATTCATTTCTCTGAGGTGAGGAAGTAATCTATTCTGGATAACGTTTTTTTAGATTTCGAAAAGCATGTAAACTCCCTTTCGTCTGGGTGCATAATTCTATAACTAGCTAGGATTTTTAAATCCTGTTGAAATCTCTTTATGGTGTGAGTCTCTCTCTTTCTTCTTGCTAATGTGGTTTTATCTAATGTCCTCCCTCCTACTACTTGCTCTATGCTATCTCTACATCTATCCAACGTGTTACTGGGGGCAATATTAAAATCTCCTCCTATGATTAAAGCATTCCCCAGATACTTAAGTAGTTTATCCTGCAAAGTTTGCCAGAACCCTATATTTCTTTCATGTAATTAGCAAGAGTCCATGAGCTAGTGACGTATGGGATATACTTTCCTACCAGGAGGGGCAAAGTTTCCCAAACCTCAGAATGCCTATAAATACACCCCTCACCACACCCACAAATCAGTTTTACAAACTTTGCCTCCTGTAGAGGTGGTGAAGTAAGTTTGTGCTAGATTCTTCGTTGATATGCGCTCCACAGCAGGTTGGAGCCCGGTTTTCCTCTCAGCGTGCAGTGAATGTCATTGGGATGTGAAGAGAGTATTGCCTATTTGAATTCAATGATCTCCTTCTACGGGGTCTATTTCATAGGTTCTCTGTTATCGGTCGTAGAGATTCATCTCTTACCTCCCTTTTCAAATCTACAATATACTCTTATATATACCATTACCTCTACTTATTCTCGTTTCAGTACTGGTTTGGCTTTCTACTACATGTAGATGAGTGTCCTGGGGTAAGTAAGTCTTATTTTCTGTGACACTCTAAGCTATGGTTGGGCACTTTTATATAAAGTTCTAAATATATGTGTTTAAACATTTATTTGCCTTGATTCAGGATGTTCAACGTTCCTTATTTCAGACAGTCAGTTTCATATTTGGGATAAAATTTGACTTTTTTCCTGTGGGCTGTTAGGCTTGCGGGGGCTGAAAATGCTTCATTTTATTGCGTCATTCTTGGCGCGGACTTTCTTGGCGCAAATTTTTTTTTGTCATTTCCGGCATCATACGTGTCGCCGGAAGTTGCGTAATTTTTTTGACGTTTTTGCGCCAAAAAATGTCGGCGTTATCGGATGTGGCGCCATTTTTGGCCAAATAATGTGGGCGGCTTTTTTGGCGCTAAAAAATTTGAGCGTCATTGTTGTCTCCACAATATTTAAGTCTCATTATTTATTGCTTCTGGTTGCTAGAAGCTTGTTCATTGTCATTTTTTCCCATTCCTGAAACTGTCATTTAAGGAATTTGATCATTTTTGCTTTATATGTTGTTTTTTTCTATTACATATTGCAAGATGTCTCAGATTGTCCCTGAATCAGAAGCCACTTCTGGAAAAACGCTTAACTGAGTTTCAGTTCTACCAAAGCTAAGTTAATTTATTTTAAATGTTATAAATGTTTATCTTTAGCTATGGTTTGTAATAAGGTATTATGATATACTTTTACATGCAGAATCCATTAGTGTTTATGCTTTATATATTTCCATTCTTACATTTTATGTATAAGAAATATTTAGAAGATTTATAAGAAATATTTTCTGATTCTATTTTAAAGGCTTTGTCTGACTTCGTGCCTTCTAATAAAATTTTTAGGTCATTTTCACTTCTTTTTTTAATTATTGAAGTTTCAAATGACCAACAACATACTGATTTATCCTTCTCTGATGATGTTTTTTCTCTTTCAGAAATTTTCTTCATCAGATATTGACACTAACAAATCTACTTTTTTATTATTTTTCTATTATTAAAGTACATTTGTTCTTTGTTGAAAAGGTGTTGATTATTTTGGATATTAAGGTAACTAGTTCTTTAAGACTAGCTGATACTATTTCTGCCTATTTATTTCTTCTTTGTTTTCAGAGGTTTTCTTTCCAATTCCCCATTCTAGGGAATGGAATAGGCTGAGAATTTTCTTTTATTCCTTTTTCAAAGGTTTTAAACTATATTCTTTGCCAGCAGTTAAATTCAATTTGGAGGGTTCTCCAATTTATTGGGGCTATCTCTACTTCTACTAATTATGCTATTGTTTCTATAGCAAAATAGTATTTATTTTCCTTTAGATAGTTGTATCTTATATATGGAAAATTATTTAGTTTCAGGTACTTTTCTTGGTCCTGTGATTTATTTGGATATTGCAATTGCTTCATTTTTTCTGTTTACTTTAAGATCAAGTATCAGATTATGATTTATTTTAGCATTGTTAAAGGACAACATTTACTAGACTAGGTGCTGTTGCATTTGTCTTGTTGTTTTGCATTTATTGATTATGCAAGTCCTCTGTATTGACTGGTCCTTTAAACTGGACTATCATGCTAATAATTTCATTTGTGTCTTCATTTTATTGAATATTTTCACAAATGAGGGTTAATCTATGTCTTTAGCTATTTTAGCTAGAAGAATTTTGTTCTAAGATAATCAATTATTTGTTTTACAATTGGATTAAATTCTTAACTGTTACTCTGGGCTTCAAGATTGAGTTCTAAGACTAAAACTTTAAGCTTATACTAGTTTAGTTGTTCTTATTAAGGAACGAATTCTTGAGTTCTTTCCCAAGTAACATGTTTGTAATTGGGGTTCGAAATCAGCTCCCTAATATTGCGATGTACGTGCCGTATTCCAGCTTGGCTGGTAAGAGGCAGGTTAAGACTTCTTTGAAATTTATTTGGTTCTATTTTGTCCAAATTTCTTTGTTTTTATTCCAGTAAGGCTAACACTTTCTTTAAGTGTGTTTCTGTCCTATATATTTTGGGTACTGTTGAAGCATGGCTGGGCACCCATGGGGTTCAAGCGCTGCTCAGACCTGGAATCTTCTGGGGTATTTCTTCCAGTTCCTTTTTTAGGAACCGGGTTTGGAGTTTTATTCAAACTATTTTGCCTTTTTATGGTCATTGATAGCATTATTTGTTTTCATTAGATACAATAAATGCATATTTTCATTTTTCTGTTTTCATTCAGATTATTTTCTGAGGATGCGGAATCTCATATGATTCACTTGCTCTTCAGGACATAGTAAGAGGATCTTTTTTTCGAAAGCTCTTGATTCCTCACACAAGGGTCACCTTTTTTAGGTTTCCAGAAAGTTTGTGTCACTGTCTTTGTCTCTATCAGACAAGGGATAATTCTATTGGGTTCCGTCTGTCGGTACCTTTAGTCTCTATTATTTCCTTCAGTTGCTATATATGCATGGAAGTTTTAGGTCTTATGGCCACGGCATTGGATTCAATTCCCTTTGCTCATTTTCACTAGAAAGAACCTTTCCAGTCTTTTATGAGTGTTGTTTCTTCTAGAATATGGTTGGAGGATCAATTTACCAAAAAGTTCATTGATTCCTCAGACAAGGGTAACCTTTTTAGGTTTCCTGATAGATTCAGTGTCCTTGACTCTGTCTCTGACGGACAAGAGATGTCTGAAATTGGTTTCAGCTTGTCAAAACCTTCAGTCTCAATCTTTCCCTTCGGTAGCCTTATGCATGGAAATTCTAGGTATTATGACTGCTGCATTGGACGCGGTTCCCTTTGCTCGTTTTCACATGCGACCTCTTCAGCTCTGTATGCTGAACCAGTGGTGCAGGGATTATACAAAGATATCTCAATTAATATCTTTAAAACCGATTGTTCGACACTTTCTGACATGGTGGACAGACCACCATCGTTTAATTCAGGGGGCTTCTTTTTTTCTTCCAACCTGGTCTGAGATTTCAACAGATGCAAGTTTGACAGGTTGGGGAGCTGTTTGGGGGTCTCTGACAGCACAAGGGGTTTGGGAATCTCAGGAGGTGAGATTACCAATCTATATTTTGGAACTCCGTGCAATTTTCAGAGCTCTTCAATCATGGCCTCTTCTAAAGAGAGAGTCGTTCATTTGTTGTTAGACGGACAATGTCACAACTGTGGCATATGTCAATCATCAAGGAGGGACTCACAGTCCTCTGGCTATAAAAGAAGTAACTCGAATTCTGGTTTGGGCGGAATCCAGCTCCTGTCTAATTTCTGCGGTTCATATCCCAGGTATAGACAATTGGGAAGCTTGCTGTATTGATTCTCTGTTAAAGTAACATTGTCTGTTTAAGTATAATAGTTAGCTAACCAAGGTAGTTAGACAAACAAGGTTTTGGGGTAACCAAGGGGAAATATATTTATTTAATACTTTTAAGTTAAACCTTTTATTAAGAATGTGTGAGAATCTCATTCAGTGTACAGTTTGCCACATGTTTGCATCACTGGAGCAGCCGCTTCTGGGATTATATGTTTGTGGCAAGTGCGAGCATATTGTCTCTTTAGAAACTCGTATTGGGGATCTGGAGGAACGAATTGCAACACTACATGAAATTCAGACACTTGAAAGGGAAATGGATAGGACTGAGCTGGTTGTTAATGGTTCCAGCAGTGGGAATGGGGAGGATTCAGATGAGGAGACTCCAGGATGTAGCTGGGTCACAGTTAGAGGGCGAAGTAAGCGGAAGAGACAGGCCAGTTCTGAGCTGGTACACCCCAATAGATTTGCAAGATTAAGTGAAGATGTTGGGGATATCAGTTCAGGGGTGGCAGTGTCAGAGAGGGCCGTGTTGCCTAGTATAGTGAACAGTCCTTTAGCTGTGGAAGAGGAGCATACTATGGTGGGCAGTCCTTCAGTCATGGAAGAGGGGCATACAAGTCAGGGCCAGAGGCAGATGTTGGTGGTAGGAGACTCTATTATAAGGAAGGTTGATAGGGTAATTTGTCATCCAGACCCTTTACATAGAACAGTTTGCTGTCTTCCAGGGGCTCATGTTAGGCATATTGTGGAGCGTATTGATAGATTGTTAGAGGGATGCGGGTCTGATCCTGCAGTCATGGTGCATATTGGTACTAATGAAGAAATCAGTGGGAGATGGAGAGTCCTAAAAAATGACTTCAGGGAGTTAGGTAGCAAGCTTAAAGCAAGGACATCCAAAGTAATATTTTCTGAGATATTACCAGTGCCGTGTGTTAACTCAGTAAGGCAGAAGGAGCTAAGGTCTGTTAATTCATGGCTAAAAACATGGTGTAAAAGTGAGGGGTTTGACTTTTTAGAACACTGGGCTGATTTTTCACTAGGGTACAAATTGTACAGTAAGGATGGATTGCACCTGAATGACATGGGTGCAGGTGTGTTGGGGGAAAGGATGGTAGCACGTTTAGAGAACCTTTTAAACTAGGCAAAGGGGGGGAGGGTCAATTTGAACAAAATAGAACAGAGAGATCAGTGTCTGAATATGTCTCTCCATTAATATCTCAAGGAAGGGATGACTTAAGAAATGTCACATTAGAAAGTATAGAGGAAAGTACACCAAGTAGCAGCAGAAAGCACATGAAAATTAAATGTATGACAACAAATGCAAGAAGCATGACAGGTAAAATGGGGGAGCTGACGCTCTTAGTTGCAGAAGAGGACTATGATGTTATCAGTATAACTGAAACTTGGTGGGATGATTCACATGACTGGGCAGTTAACTTAGAGGGGTATACATTATTTAGGAGGGACAGGAATAATAAAAGGGGTGGAGGAATCTGCATGTATATTAAACCTGACCTTAAACCTACAATAAGGGAAGATATTTATGATACAAGTGACAATGTAGAGACCCTGTGGGTTGAAATAAAGAGTGGGGGGAAAAATCCTAAAAAAAATATTACTAGGAACATGCTACAAGCCTCCCAACATTAGTGACCCAGAGGAAACTCAACTACTAATGCAAATAGGTAAGGCTGCTAATAACAGTGCTGTAATTATGGGAGATTTTAACTACCCTGATATAAACTGGGCCAATGAAAATAGTAATTCAGCTAAGGGGGATAGATTTTTAAATGTTCTCAGGGATAACTTCTTGTCACAATTAATAGAGGAGCCAACTAGGAGTAAAGCTATATTGGATTTAGTGCTATCAAACAATACAGATATAATATCAAACATAGAAATCAAAGAACATTTGGGTAACAGTGATCATAACATGGTCACATTTGAAATCTCTTTTCATATGCAGTGTTTTAAAGGCTTAACTAAGACTTTTAATTTCAAGAAAGCAAAATTCAACGATTTAAGGAAATCATTAAATAATATAAATTGGGACAATGTATTTTCTAATAAAAATACAGAGGATAAATGGATAATATTTAAAAATTTGTTAAATAAATATACATATCAATACATACCATATGGTTATAAAAATAAAAATAAAAAAAATAAGCCGTTATGGCTAAATATAAATGTGTTAAAAGAAATTAGGAAAAAACGTAGGGCATTTAAATTATTAAAAGAAAATAGTACAGACTCAGCATACAATATTTATAAGGAATGTAACAAAGCATGCAAAAAAGCAATCAAATTAGCCAAAATTGAATATGAAAAATTAATTGCCAAGGATTCTAAGTCTAACCCTAAAAGGTTCTTTAAGTACATAAATAGCAAAAAATCTAAGAAGGATAATATAGGTACATTAAAATGTGTGGAGGGTAGCATGATAAATAATGACAGGGAGAAGGCTGAGGTACTAAACCAGTTTTTTTCTTCAGTATACACAAGAGAGGAACCATTGAATGATACTTTGGAACAGAATAGAACATGCCAGTCCATACCACTAACTGGGTTTTGTTTAGAGGATATCAGGAAAAAACTAAAAAATATTAAGGTAAATAAAACTCCAGGCCCAGATGGAATACACCCAAGGGTGTTAAGGGAACTTAGCACTGTTATAGACAAACCTTTACTCTTAATTTTTCAAGACTCATTATCCTCAGGCATGGTACCCCAGGATTGGCGTAAAGCTGATGTGGTGCCACTCTTCAAAAAGGGAAGCAGGGATGATCCAGGAAGCTATAGACCAGTTAGTCTGACATCAATAGTGGGGAAGATATTTGAAGGGATTATAAGGGATTATATTGATGAGCATATTCGTGTAAACAAGATTATGAGTTCTAATCAGCATGGCTTTAGGAGAAATAGATCATGTCAAACTAATCTAATTAGATTCTACGAGGAAGTAAGTAAAAATATAGATAAAGGGGAATCAGTTGATGTGATATACTTAGATTTTGCAAAGGCATTTGATACAGTGCCACATGAGAGATTAATGCACAAAATTAAGGGACTGGGAATAGCTGAAAATGTTAGCTCATGGATAAATAACTGGATAAAAGATAGGGAGCAACGAGTAGCAGTAAATGGATCATACTCAGATTGGACAAAGGTAATCAGTGCCGTCCCCCAGGGATCAGTACTGGGCCCTGTTCTTTTTAATATTTTTATAAATGACTTGGAGCAAGGATTAAATAGCGACATCTCTATTTTTGCAGATGATACTAAGTTAAGTAAGGTCATTAGGTCAGAGCAGGATGAACTCTCTTTGCAAAGGGATTTGCTAAAATTAGAACTATGGGCAAGTGAATGGAAAATGAGATTTAATACGGAAAAATGTAAGGTTCTACATTTTGGAAGTAAAAATAAGCAGCCTATGTATTTTTTAAATGGGACAAGACTTAGCCAAACACAGGAGGAAAGGGATTTGGGAGTAGTAATAGATAACAAGCTAAAGATGAGTGCACAATGCAGGGCAGCGGCTTCAAAGGCTAATAAGATACTAGCATGTATTAAAAGAGGCATTGATTCAAGGGAGGAAAGCATAATTCTGTCATTATATAAAGCCCTGGTAAGACCTCACCTTGAGTTTGGAGTGCAGTTCTGGGGACCGATTGCTAAAAAAGATATTGCAGAACTAGAAAAAGTTCAGAGAAGGGCCACAAAGCTAATAAGGGGATTGGAGAAATTAACCTATGAGGAGAGGCTAGCCAAACTGGGTCTGTTCTCTTTAGAAAAAAGGCGCTTGAGAGGTGACATGATTACTTTATATAAATATATTCAAGGCCCATATACAGAGATGGCAGAAGCTCTTTTTATTCCAAGAAAATTGGTTCTGACAAGAGGTCATAATTTAAGGTTGGAGGAAAGGAGATTTAATCTCCTGCAACGGAAACGTTTTTTTCACTGTAAGAGCAATAAAATTGTGGAACTCATTACCAAAGGAGGTAGTGAATGCCAATACCATAGATACATTTAAAAATAGTCTGGATAAATTTCTGTATATAAACAAAATTCATGGATATGATTGCTAGTATTAAATGGGTCACATTTTAATGGGGTTATTTAAGCTTAACTGGAGCTTTTTGTAAGTATTTTAGATTTGTATAGGTTGAACTCGATGGACTTCAGTCTTTTTTCAACCTTATCTACTATGTTACTATGTTACTATGGATTATCTCAGTCACCAAACGTTACATCCGGGCGAATGGTCTCTTCACCCAGAGGTATTTCTTCAGATTGTTCAAATGTGGGGACTTCCAGAAATAGATCTGATGGCTTCTCATCTAAACAAGAAGCTTCCCAGGTATCTGTCCAGATCCAGGGATCCTCAGGCGGAGGCAGTGGATGCATTGTCACTTCCTTGGAAGTATCATCCTGCCTATATCTTTCCACCTCTAGTTCTTCTTCCAAGAGTAATTTCCAAGATTCTAAGGGGTGCTCGTCTGTTCTGCTGGTGGCTCCAGCATGGCCTCACAGGTTTTGGTATGTGGATCTTGTCCGGATGGCCACTTGCCAACCATGGACTCTTCCGTTAAGACCAGACCTTCTATCACAAGGTCCTTTTTTTCCATCAGGATCTCAAATCCTTAAATTTGAAGGTATAGAGATTGAACGCTTGATTCTCAGTCATAGAGGTTTCTCTGACTCTCTGATTAATACTATGTTACAGGCTCGTAAATCTGTATCTAGGAAGATATATTATTGAGTCTGGAAGGTTTACATTTCTTGGTGTTTTTCTCATCATTTTTCTTGGTATTCTTTTAGAATTGCTAGAATTTTACAGTTTCTTCAGGACAGTTTGGATAAAGGTTTGTCTGCAAGTTCCTTGAAGGACAAATCTCTGCTCTTTCTGTTCTTTTTCACAGAAAGATTACTAGTCTTCCTGTTATTCATTGTTTTGTACAAGCTTTGGTTCGTATAAAACCTGTTATTAAGTCAATTTCTCCTCCTTGGAGTTTGAATTTGGTTCTGGGGGCTCTTCGAGCTCCTCCGTTTGAACCTATGCATTCGCTGGACATTAAATTACTTTCTTGGAAAGTTTTGTTTCTTTTGGCTATCTCTTCTGCTAGAAGAGTTTCTGATTTATCTGCTCTTTCTTGTGAGTCTCCTTTTCTGATTTTTCATCAGGATAAGGCGGTGTTGCGAACTTCTTTTAAATTTTTACCTAAGGTTGTGAATTCTAACAACATTAGTAGAGAAATTGTGGTTCCTTCCTTGTGTCCTAATCCTAAGAATCCTAAGGAAAGATCGTTGCATTCTTTGGATGTAGTTAGAGCTTTGAAATATTATGTTGAAGCTACTAAAATTTTCCAAAAGACTTCTAGTCTATTTGTTATCTTTTCCGGTTCTAGGAAAGGTCAGAAGGCCTCTGCCATTTCTTTGGCGTCTTGGTTAAAGTCTTTGATTCATCATGCTTATGTCGAGTCGGGTAAAACTCTACTCAAAGGATTACAGCTCATTCTACTAGGTCAGTTTCTACTTCCTGGGCGTTTAGGAATGAAGCTTCGGTTGATCAGATTTGCAAAGCAGCAACTTGGTCTTCTTTGCATACTTTTTCTAAATTCTACCATTTTGATGTGTTTTCTTCTTCTGAAGCAGTTTTTGGTAGAAAAGTACTTCAGGCAGCTGTTTCAGTATGATTCTTCTGCTTATAATTTCTTTTTTTTTTCATTATAAGATTTAAACTTTATTTTGGGTGTGGATTATTTTCAGCAGAATTGGCTGTCTTTATTTTATCCCTCCCTCTCTAGTGACTCTTGCGTGGAAGATCCACATCTTGGGTATTCATTATCCCATACGTCACTAGCTCATGGACTCTTGCTAATTACATGAAAGAAAACATAATTTATGTAAGAACTTACCTGATAAATTCATTTCTTTCATATTAGCAAGAGTCCATGAGGCCCACCCTTTTTTGTGGTGGTTATGATTTTTTTGTATAAGGCACAATTATTCCAATTCCTTATTTTTTATGCTTTCGCACTTTTGTCTTATCACCCCACTTCTTGGCTATGCGTTAAACTGATTTGTGGGTGTGGTGAGGGGTGTATTTATAGGCATTTTGAGGTTTGGGAAACTTTGCCCCTCCTGGTAGGAATGTATATCCCATACGTCACTAGCTCATGGACTCTTGCTAATATGAAAGAAATGAATTTATCAGGTAAGTTCTTACATAAATTATGTTTTTCTTCATTTGGGCCATAGACGTTACATATAACAAATTTTCTATCACCCGTTTCCACTTCCATTATGATATACCTACCTTCCTCATCTCTAACTAAATTATCTATTTTGTATTCTAATGTTTTGCTAAAGAGGATGGCCACTCCTTTCTTTCTTTGATGCCCTGGTGTATATATAACTTCTTGAACACATCCCCCTTTTAATTTAGCTGCTTCTTCACCCTTTAGGTGTGTTTCCTGTAATAATAATATTTGAGCTCCCAGTTTTTTTGTTTATCTCAGGATGGCTTTATGTTTAATGGGTGATGTAATCCCACCTACATTCCACAATACAATTTTGAGATTCATTTTATTGAATGTTTAGGATCATGGCATGCCGAGGAAGAATTACCCTGGGGGGGGGGGAAGGGTCAGCAGAAAAAATATATATATATAAACCCAGCTCCTTTCCCATAATTTTAATTCCATACATTTTAATCTTTTCTAAAAACATAAAAATTATATGCATCCCTGCAATGTAAGGGTACAACCAAGATACTTAAATCCATATATATCACTATAATATAGCAACACAATGTAAGTACATAAATCTCACTATTTCTCCATAAACCCATCTCATTTCCCATAATTTTAATTCCATACATTTTAATCTTTTCTAAAAAACATACAAATTATATGCATCTCTGCAATATAAGAATACAACCAGGATACTTAAATCTATATATATCACTATAATATAATAACACAGTGTGAGTACATAAGTCTCACTATTTCTCCAAAATATCACTGTGATTTTCTAGAAATTTATTAACTTCATTGATTTCAGTGAAGATTTTATTCCCTTCTTTAGTTTGGATACTTAACCTAGCTGGATATAGAAGTCTAGCTCTCCAACCTTCCTGTATTAATTTAGTGCAAATTGGTGCTAATGTGCGTCGTTTATTTGAGGTCTCGTATGAAAAATTGTTAAACAGTAGGATTTTCTTTCCCTTGTAATTAATCTCGCCATTTGCCTTTCGATAAGCATTCATAACTTTAACCTTTTCCTGAAAATTCAATAATTTCATAATGACCGTTCTACTACTTTAATTTCTCCCCTCTTCATTCTTTTCTGGACCTATTCTGTGAATTCGTTCAAACACTATACCCTTATCTTCCGGTTTGATGTTTAATAATCTCATTAGCTCTACCTCCACAAATCTTTTAAGATCTTCCTCTTGAATTTCTTCCGTTAGGCCAATAAGGCGCAGGTTATTTCTTCTGGCCCTATTTTCTATGTCCTCTAATTTATTTTTCATATTTTCAATCTGAATAGACATAGTTCATAGAGCCTGTTCCCTCTGTATAGCCCCGTCTTCAATATCTGAAATTCTTTGCTCTGCATAAGTAAGTCTGGTTGCGAACTGTTTAACCTCAAGTGTTAGTGAAGATATGTTATTTAGTATCAAATCAAACTTAGGTGTAAATAGTGCATCAAGTTGCTTAATTAGCTCTTCATTATATAGCGTTCTGTATAAAACTTGCTTCTGCTGCTCCCCCATGGGGTTCTAATGAGATTCTACTCCCTTTTTTTTCCTGATTTTTACTTCTAGAAGACATGTTTGGTGAAGTGATTTTACTTTTATTTAAATATTTTTCCATATATGTGTTTAAAAGAGAAAAAAAAAGAGACAAAAAAAAAAGAGGAAATGACCAAGAAGATTAGATATGTGTTGTGTTTCAATGATAACAGTTCAAACTACCTAATATTCTAAGTGTATCCAACAGTTGTGTAATTCCTACTAATAGTTAATGACCCAGTTGGATCTGTGAATAAATTTATAAATTATCTAGTGAATCGCAAACCAGTTAATGCATTTTCAGAATATTGATACACTATTCTGTTTAATAGAGCAAAGTTTACTTTTCTAAAGTTCCTCCTCTCTTTCCCCCTCCCTTCCCCCCTCTCTCACCTCCTCCCCCTTCTGAGGCCAAACTTCTACCTAGGAGAAAGATTGGATCTTATTACCAAAGATTTATGCTCTATTTTCTTCTTTTATGCAGAGCCTAGTTACCTCTAATTTTCAAGATCTCTAGTCACTATATTTAAATTTTATTTAGTCAATGAATATAATATTTGTGACTCTACCAGCTCTCCGCTCTGCAATTGGTATATGTTATCACATTTTTATCACCTCCTTATCCATTGTCTTATCTATTAGGCCCTGAAGCCGGTCCCATTATGGATTATTATTAGTATTGTGGCCTGAGATACTAATGGAAAAATAACTGGGGTCTTATCTCTACCTTGCGAAATACTTATTTTTAATTTCAGCAGATTTCACTCTTTGCTTTTTCCCCAATATAAAAATTATATGTACCTTATGTAATTTAGATAACTCTTGTTTTCATGCCCTCTTGGTCGATGGTTTTAAATTTACTTCACCAGTATATATATTATTTGTAGAACTCCTATAAGAGTTATGAGTGGTGTATATTTTTATCCAACCTTTTAACCTGCTAGCTTGTTATCGACCAGTCCTGTTTGCTGTATCATATCCCTTTAACCCAACAGTATATTACCAACAGGCCTCAGAGTACCTTACCAGTTATTACCTTTACTACTTATTACTACAATATTTTGTTAGATAATTTTCCAGAAATTCTGCTTAGGGCCTTAACTCTGGCTAACAAGAGCCTTAATTTTAACTATACACAATTTGTACTGTTTTAAACAGTGTAACCATTATGTATGCTTTGTTTACTTAACCAATATATATGATATAAAAGACACTTCTATATCTTAAATTCAAGATTCACATATGTTAACACACTTTTGTCACACTTTTGACCCTCTAATATGTTATCAAGCAGACCCTATTGTCATGTCGTATATACCACAAATGAAATATACATTATTCTGGGGAAAACCCCTGTACAACATTTATCTATACTTTAGAGTCCTTTGGAGTCCTTTAGTGTGTGTATTTTGCATATAGTACCGCTTGATTGTGCTGTTTTTACTACATTAGTTCCACTCTCTAGATTCTTTTTAAATTGTAAACATATTTTCTTTCAGGAAAAAAGCCCAGATTTGTATTATTATATAGATGTTTAGTCCATTCAATAATTTATGTTTTGAACACTCCTCAGTTTGGTGGACATTGTTGATGAGTCTTTTTCCAATGGGCATTCAAAATCTTTATTCCAAAGGAGACTGTATTCCCAATCCACAGAACGATTATATTTATCTTTTGCCACGCTCTCTGTGAGTTAAAGAAGAAAGCCAGGGGGGAGAAGGCAGTCAGTGCCAGGCCCTACTCTCGCAGGGTCTCATCTATGACATGGATGTAAATATATAGCTGCCCCCCCCCCCCCCCCCGCTACACCCAGTTTCCAGGCAAATCAGAGAAGCATATATACAGTATCCAATGTTAAAAGTTAGTGTATTTACACTTATCTTGGTTAGAAAAATCTTTTCAGCCTCTGTGGCCCTTCCAATTAACCGGCACTATCCTCCTGTACTGACCTTTTGCTGTTTATCTTTGCCTAACTATCTGTAGGCTTATTGAGAAAAAGGAGAAAAAAAAGCCAGGAGGGAAGATAGGCAGTCAATACCAGGCCCTACTCTCGCAGGATCTCATTTATGTCTTTGATGTAAATGTGTACCTGGCCCCTCCCCCCCCTGCTATACCCAGTTTCCAGGTGAATGAGGAAAACAAATATGTAGTATACAATATTTAAAAGTTAGTGTATTTGCACTTATCTTGGTTGAGAATCTTTTCAGCCTCTGTGGCTCCTCCAGTTAACAGGCACTGTCCTCCTGTAACCTCTTACTGTGGACTTGATGGTAGGCAGACGTGAGTGTTGTGTACAGGTTCCTAGACGGTCCCTTCCTGTGCCGGTGACCAAGTACTTTGTCACCTTTTCTCCAGAGGCAGGTAAACTGCTGTCTGAGCGTTCTCTCACGCTACTACCGCTCACCACTCGCTTCGTGGGTCCTGGCGGATAGCGTGTGCCTCCCGGGATACAGTTAGCTACCTCTATGGCTAGTTCTTCCGGCCCAATATAGGCTAGCTCCAGGTAGTTACCGGTCCCTGTTTCGGCTCTTGCGGGTCCTGGGCAGGTTATTGAAGCCTGCCTATAGGTACTCGATGCCGTGGCATTTACTCAGGCCTCAGAGACAGATGGCTTTCTCCACATGCATCTGTATGCTTAGCCCCTCCTACCGGAAGTCAAACTAACTACCAATTAAATAAACTATATTACACATTAAAAAATCCTAACTCTACTATAAAAATTACCAACTATCTAATTACAAAAAATAAAAAATTCAAAATTACAAAAAAATAACAAACAATAAATTATGAAAAATAACAAACGAAATTATCAAAAATAAAAAAAATTACACCTGATCTAATAGCCCTATAAAAAATAAAAAAGCCCACTCAAAATAAAAAAACCCTAGCCTACAATAAACTACCAATAGCCCTTAAAAGGGCCTTTTGTAGGGATTGATCCACTTACAGTTGCTGAATTCCCGCTTGAAGGATCTTAATCCCGGCGGCTCCATCTTCATCCCGGCAGCTCCATCTTTATTTGGTCGGCTCCATCTTCATCAATCGCGGGACCAGCATCTTCTTCATCCCTGCGGAGGTGGAGCGGTCGATGCGCGGAGTTGGAGGTCCAAGGCGGAGGTCCAGGTGGAGGTCCATTCATCTGACGTGGAGGTCCTCTTCATGCGATCATCCGCCGCACACTGAGGATTAAAATGCAAGGTACCCCTTTTATACTGAGGGTACCATTGCATTCCTATTGGCTAAAAAATTTGAATCAGCCAATAGGAATTAGGTCTGCTAAAATCATATTGGCTGTTCAAATCAGCCAATAGGATTTAAGCAGATCTCATTCTATTGGCTGATTGACAATGGGTAGATTAGGTTTTTTTAGATAGTTTTTTTTCATTTTGTGGGTTTGGGGGAGTGGGAGTTTGTAATGTTAGTGGGACTTTGTATTTTTTTTCAGGTAAAAGAGCTGTTTAACTTAGGGCAATGCCCTACAACGGCCCTTTTAAGGGCTATTGGTAGTAAATTCTAGATTAGGTTTTTTATTTTAGGGTGTTTTTTTTTTTAAATGGGTATTAGAATAGGAATAATTTTTATTTTTTTGATAAATCGTTTGATATTTTGTGTAATGTTTATTTTTCATTTTGGGGTGGGATTTTATTTTTAGATTAGGGGTTGGGCATTTCATAAAAGAGCTATAATGCCCTTTTAAGGGCAGGAAAAAGAGCTAAATGACCCTTTAAGGGCAATGCCCATACAAATGCCCTTTTCAGGGCAATGGGCAGATTAGGTTTCACTTTATTTTTATTTTGTGGGTTTGGGGGGTTGTATACTGTTAGGGGGTGTTAGATTTTCTTTTTTAGCAAAAGAGCTGTTAACTTTAGGGCAATGCCCTACAAAAAAGGCCCTTTTAAGGGCCCCTGGTAGTTTATTCTAGATTAGTTTTTTTTTTATTTTGGGATTTCTTTTTTGTTTTGTTTTTAAAAGGCATTAGAATAGGAATAATTTTTATTGTTTTGGATAATTTCGTTTGTTATTAATTGTAATGGTAGTTTTTTTATTTTTTGTAATTTTAGTGTTTTTTATTTTTTGTAATTTTAGTGTTTTTTATTTTTTGTAATGGTAGGTTTTTATTTTGTAATGTTAGGTTTTAGTGTAAGGCAGTTTAGGTTTTATTACACAGGTAAGTTTGTATTTATTTTAACTAGGTAGTTAGTAAATAGTTAATAACTATTTACTAACTAGTCTACCTAGTTAAAATAAATAGAAACTTACCTGTGAAATAAAAATAAAATCTAAGCTAGCTACTATATAACTATTAGTTATATTGTAGCTAGCTTAGGTTTCATTTCACAGGTAATATTTAGTTTTAAATAGGTATTATTTAGTTAATTGTAACTTTAATTTAGCTCTATTTTAATTATGTTAAAGTTAGGGGGTGTTAGGTTACGTTAGGGTTAGGGTTACATTAGGGTTCTGTTAGGGTTTGGTTTAGGTGTTAATATAGTTTAATTTAGGTTGTTGCGATGTGGGGGTTGACGGTTTAGGTGTTTATAGATTTTTTTTGTGGTAGTGATGTGGGAGGCCATAGGTTTAGGGGTTAATAGATTTATTTAGGTGGTGGCGATATAGAGAGAGGCAGATTAGGGGTTAATAACATTATGTAGGTGGCGGCGATGTCGGGCACAGCAGATTAGTGGTGTTTAGACTCAGGGTTTATGTTAGGCTGTTAGGTTTTTTTCTGATCCACTCTCCCCATTGATGTCTATGGGGAAAGCGTGCACGAGCATGTCAAAACAACGCTTATATTTTGTGCGGTATGGAGCTCAACGCAACCATATCGCACGCATAAGCCGACTGTTTCAAAACTTGTAATGGCTGCATTATAGGGGGTGAAATAATGCAACTTTTGTTGCGTTTGTTAAATTCCCTATAGCACGCATAACACGTAATCTACCTGATTCTGTTTTAAAGAAATAAGGGAAGCGCATCATCTTTAGGAGCTAAATACTTAAAATAGAATAAAAACTATTAAACATACAATAATAATAACTTGGAGAGGCTTTCTGAACACTCTATAAAATATATTACAAAATGATTGGTCCTCTTGGTTAAAGAGACACTCAAATCAAAATTATATATAGAGCATGCAATTTTAAACAACTTACCAATTTACTTCCATTAACAAAATGTTCACAAACTTTCTATATTTACAATTTTTGAGTCACCATTTCCTACTGTGCATGTGCAAAAATTTACAGAATATACATATGTGCATTTGTGATTGGCTGGTGGCTGTCACATGATATAGGGGTAGTGGAAATAGACATAACTTTGAAATTTGTCAGAACAAAATCTAAAACTCATTTGAAGTTTAGAAGTGCTTTTGCATTGTCTTTTTAGCATGCACTTGTTGACTATGCATTTAGTGATCCTTTAAGTTAAAGCATTAGAATAAAGAGACTCACATCATTATAATACCCACTTAGGAACAACCTTAGCCAATAGTCATGAGTATATTATGCATTTAATCCTAAAGGCCAGATTCTCTAAAGCTCTCTGATCTAGCGAGATTAGTTAAGATGTCTTGTCAATACCGCAGGGTCTCTCAAAGAATTTTACAGGCAAAATTTAGCTTGTGAGTAGTTTATTTCACTATTCAAGGTTCTGGATGTGAAGGAAACATACAATTTTTTATGATTTCTCTCCATGACTGTGAGCCCCTATGAATAAAAGGTAATCATTATGAAATAAAATGTAATATATAAAATAGACAAATAGCTGAGAGATAACCTTTATAGAGTGGTTTCACTCCTGGACCCTGAAGTTGATCCGAGCAGGGTCCCAGAAGAACCGGCTCATATCAAAAAATACAATTATAATGCTTGTTCCCCATTAAACTAACTTCCCATATGTAAATAAGTGAGGCAGTTAGACAAGCAGAAAGGATAAATGTCTCTAGTAATCTCAAATTCTCACAAGTAAATGCATTTGTCAAAAACTGGATATATCGAGGCCTACTTATCAAGGCCACGATCCGATAAAAGCCGGCGACGTCAAATATTGCGTGGGTTTGGTATCACATATACAGCGTAACCTAGAAGTTACGCTCGTATATTTCTGCCTTCGGCCGTAGTTTTTTGGCCCATAGACAGGTATACCAAACCCGCGCAGTTTGGTATCCAATATACAGCGTAAGGACTTACGTGACGAAAATGGAGAAATGTTACTCCAGTTTCACCTCGCCACAAATGTCAGGCGTAGTAAGCCTTACGCTGAGTATTGGAGCCCCGTAGCTCCCTAAACTGGCTGCAAAATAAAACCTAACACCTAACGCATGCACAATGTCTATCTACCTGTCAACCGTGATCCCCCGCCGCAATCCCTAATAAAGTGTTTAACCCCTAAACTGCAGCCCCCGGACCCCGCCGCCACCTACATTAAATGTCTAACCCCCTAATGTGATCACCCTATACCACCGCAACCTACATTAAAATTATTAACCCCTAATGTAATCCCCCTACACCGCCGACATCTATATTAAAATTATTACCCCCTAATGTGAGCCCCCTACCCCGCCACCACCTATTTTAACTATATTACCCCCTAATCTAATCCCCCTACACCGCCGCCACCTATATTAAATGTTTTAACCCCTAATCTAATCCCCCTACACCGCCGCCACCTATATTAAATGTGTTAACCCCTAATCTAATCCCCCTACACCGCCGCCACCTATAAAAAATGTATTGCCCCCTAAAATACTAAAATGTCCCTACCCTAAACTAAATTACAAATAGCCCTGAAAAGGGCTTTTTGTGTGGCATTGCCCCAAAGTAACCAGCTCTATTACCAGCCCTTAAAAGCGCCTTTTGCGGGGCATTGCCCCAAAGTAACCAGCTCTATTACCAGCCCTTAAAAGGGCCTTTTGCGGGGCATTGTCACAAATTAATCAGCTCTTTTACCTGTAATCTAATCCCCCTACACCGCCGCCACCTATATTAAATATATTAACCCCTAATCTAATCCCCCTACACCGCCGCCACCTATATTAAATATATTAACTCCTAATCTGACCCCCCTACACCGCCGCCACCTATATTAACTCTGGGTTAATATAGTTATTATATTATATATATTAACTATATTAATCCTATCTAACTCTAACACCCCTAACTTAATTATTATTAAAATAAATCTAAATAATATTAATAATATTAACTAAATTATTCCTATTTAAAACTAAATACTTACCTATAAAATAAACCCTAAGGCCTAGATTTAGAGTTGGGCGGTAGCCGTCAAAACCAGCGTTAGAGGCTCCTAACGCTGGTTTTTACTGCCCTGTGGTATTTTGAGTCAGTCAGGAAAGGGTCTAACGCTCACTTTCCAGCCGCGACTTTTCCATACCGCAGATCCCCTTACGTCAATTGCGTATCCTATCTTTTCAATGGGATCTTTCTAACGCCGGTATTTAGAGTCGTGGCTGAAGTGAGCGTTAGAAATCTAACGACAAAACTCCAGCCGCAGAAAAAAGTCAGTAGTTAAGAGCTTTCTGGGCTAACGCCGGTTCATAAAGCTCTTAACTACTGTGCTCTAAAGTACACTAACACCCATAAACTACCTATGTACCCCTAAACCGAGGTCCCCCCACATCGCTGCCACTCTATTAAACATTTTTAACCCCTAATCTGCCGACCGCACGCCGCTGCCACCTACGTTATCCCTATGAACCCCTAATCTGCTTCCCCTAACACCGCTGACCTCTATATTATATTTATTAACCCCTAATCTGCCCCCCTCACCGTCGCCTCCACCTGCCTACACTTTTTAACCCCTAATCTGCCGAGCGGACTGCACCGCTACTATAATAAAGTTATTAACCCCCAATCCGCCTCACTCCCGCCTCAATAACCCTATAATAAATAGTATTAACCCCTAATCTGCCCTCCCTAACATCGCCGACACCTAACTTCAAGTATTAACCCCTAATCTGCCGATCGGAGCTCACCGCTACTCTAATAAATTTTTTAACCCCTAAAGCTAATTCTAACCCTAACACCCCCCTAAATTAAATATAATTTTATTCTAACGAAATAAATTAACTCTTATTAAATAAATTATTCCTATTTAAAGCTAAATACTTACCTGTAAAATAAACCCTAATATAGCTACAATATAAATTATAATTATATTGTAGCTATTTTAGGATTAATATTTATTTTACAGGCAACTTTGTATTTATTTTAACCAGGTACAATAGCTATTAAATAGTTAAGAACTATTTAATAGTTACGTAGTTAAAATAATTACAAAATTACCTGTAAAATAAATCCTAACCTAAGTTACAATTAAACCTAACACTACACTATCAATAAATTAATTAAACTACCTACAATTATCTACAATTAAACCTAACACTACACTATCAATAAATAAATTAAATACAATTCCTACAAATAAATACAATTAAATAAACTAACTAAAGTACAAAAAATAAAAAAGAACTAAGTTACAAAAAAAAAATTATTTACAAACATTAGAAAAATATTACAACAATTTTAAACTAATTACACCTACTCTAAGCCCCCTAATAAAATAACAAAGACCCCCAAAAATAAAAAAATGCCCTACCCTATTCTAAATTACAAAAGTTCAAAGCTCTTTTACCTTACCAGCCCTTAAAAGGGCCTTTTGCGGGGCATGCCCCAAAGAATTCAGCTCTTTTGCCTGTAAAAAAAAAACATACAATACCCCCCCACATTACAACCCACCACCCACATACCCCTAATCTAACCCAAACCCCCCTTAAATAAACCTAACACTAAGCCCCTGAAGATCTCCCTACCTTGTCTTCACCATGCCAGGTTCACCGATCGGCCCAGAAGAGGGTCCGAAGTCTTGATCCAAGCCCAAGCGGGGGGCTGAAGAGTGACGTCCATCCTCGGGCTGAAGTCTGGATACAAGCGGCGGCTGAAGAAATCCATCATCGGGCTGAAGTCTTGATCCAAGTGGGCGCTGAATAAGTCCATCATCGGGATGAAGTCTTCTATGAAGCAGCAACTTCAATCTTCTTTCTTCCGGAGCCATCATCTTCCAGCCGACGCGGAACATCCTCTTCTACCGACGCCTACTCGCCGAATGACGGTTCCTTTAAATGACGTCATCCAAGATAGGATTCTATCAGCCAATCGGAATTAAGGTAGGAAAATTCTGATTGGCTGATGGAATCAGCCAATCAGAATCAAGTTCAATCCGATTGGCTGATCCGATCAGCCAATCAGATTGAGCTCGCATTCTATTGGCTGATCGGAACAGCCAATAGAATGCGAGCTCAATCTGATTGGCTGATTTTCCTACCTTAATTCCGATTGGCTGATAGAATCCTATCAGCCAATCGGAATTCGACGGACGCCATCTTGGATGACGTCATTTAAAGGAAGCGTCATTCGGCGAGTAGGGGTCGGTAGAAGAGGATGTTCCGTGTTGGCTGGAAGATGATGGCTCCGGAAGAAAGAAGATTGAAGATGCTGCTTCATAGAAGACTTCATCCCGATGATGGACTTCTTCGGCGCCCGCTTGGATCAAGACTTCAGCCCGATGATGGATTTCTTCAGCCACCGCTTGGATCCAGACTTCAGCCCGAGGATGGCCGTCACTCTTCAGCCCCCCGCTTGGGCTTGGATCAAGACTTCGGACCCTCTTCTGGACCGATCGGTGAACCTGGCATGGTGAAGACAAGGTAGGGAGATCTTCAGGGGCTTAGTGTTAGGTTTATTTAAGGGGGGTTTGGGTTAGATTAGGGGTATGTGGGTGGTGGGTTGTAATGTGGGGGGGTATTGTATGTTTTTTTTTTACAGGCAAAAGAGCTGAATTCTTTGGGGCATGCCCCGCAAAGGGCCCTTTTAAGGGCTGGTAAGGTAAAAGAGCTTTGAAGTTTTGTAATTTAGAATAGGGTAGGGCATTTTTTTTATTTTGGGGGTCTTTGTTATTTTATTAGGGGGCTTAGAGTAGGTGTAATTAGTTTAAAATTGTTGTTATTTTTTTCTAATGTTTGTAAAAAAAAAATATTTTTTGTAACTTAGTTCTTTTTTATTTTTTGTACTTTAGTTAGTTTATTTAATTGTATTTATTTGTAGGAATTGTATTTAATTTATTTATTGATAGTGTAGTGTTAGGTTTAATTGTAGATAATTGTAGGTATTTTATTTAATTAATTTATTGATAGTGTAGTGTTAGGTTTAATTGTAATTTAGCTTAGGATTTATTTTAGAGGTAATTTTGTAATTATTTTAACTAGGTAACTATTAAATAGTTATTAACTATTTAATAGCTATTGTACCTGGTTAAAATAAATACAAAGTTGCCTGTAAAATAAATATTAATCCTAAAATAGCTACAATATAATTATAATTTATATTGTAGCTATATTAGGATTTATTTTACAGGTAAGTATTTAGCTTTAAATAGGAATAATTTTAATAAGAGTTAATTTATTTCGTTAGATTTAAATTATATTTAATTTAGGGGGGTGTTAGGGTTAAAGTTAGACTTAGCTTTAGGGGTTAATAAATTTATTAGAGTAGCGGTGAGCTCCTGTCGGCAGATTAGGGGTTAATACTTGAAGTTAGGTGTCGGCAATGTTAGGGAGGTTTAGGGGTTAATACTATTTATTATAGGGTTATTGAGGCGGGAGTGAGGCGGATTAGGGGTTAATACATTTATTATAGTAGCGCTCAGGTCCGGTCGGCAGATTAGGGGTTAATAAGTGTAGTTAGGTGGAGGCGACGCTGGGGGCAGCAGATTAGGGGTTAATAAATATAATATAGGGGTCGGCGATGTTAGGGCAGCAGATTAGGGGTACATAGGGATAATGTAGGTGGCGGGGGTGTACAGAGCGGCAGATTAGGGGTTAAAAATAATATGCAAGGGTCAGCGATAGCGGGGGAGGCAGATTAGGGGTTAATAAGTGTAAGGTTAGGGGTGTTTAGACTCGGGGTACATGTTAGGGTGTTAGGTGCAGACATAGGAAGTGTTTCCCCATAGGAAACAATGGGGCTGCGTTAGGAGCTGAACACGGCTTTTTTGCAGGTGTTAGGTTTTTTTTCAGCTCAAACAGCCCCATTGTTTTCTATGGGGGAATCGTGCACGAGCACGTTTTTGAAGCTGGCCGCGTCCGTAAGCACCGCTGGTATCGAGAGTTGCAGTGGCGTTAAATTATGCTCTACGCTCCCTTTTTGGAGCCTAACGCACTGAAAACGCAGCCATTCTGTGAACTCTAAATACCAGCGGTATTTAAAAGGTGCGGGGGAAAAAAAGCATGCATAGCTAACGCACCCCTTTGGCCGCCAAACTCTAAATCTAGCCGTGAGATAGCTACAATATAATTAATAATTACATTGTAGCTATTTTAGGGTTTATATTTATTTTACATGTAACTTGGTATTTATTTTAACTAGGTACAATAGCTATTAAATTGTTAATAACTATTTAATAGCTTCCTAGTTAAAATAATTACCAATTTACCTGTAAAATAAATCCTAACCTAAGTTACAAATACACATATACTATCAATAAATTAATTAAATAAACTACAAATATCTAAACTAAAATACAATTAAATACACTAAACTAAATTACAAAAAACAAACACTAAATTAAAAAAAATTAAAAAAGAATTTTACAAGAATTTTAAGCTAATTACACCTATTCTAAGCCCCCTAATAAAATAACAAAGCCCCCCAAAATAATAAAAATTCCCTACCCTAATCTAAATTACAAAAGTAATCAGCTCCATTACCAGCCCTTAAAAGGGCCTTTGGGGCATTGCCCCAAAGTAATCAGCTCTTTTACCTGTAAAAAAAAAGAACAACCCCCCCATTACAACCCACCACCCACATACCCCTACTCTAACCGACCCAAACCCCCCTTAAAAAAACCTAAGTCTAACCCCCAAGTGCTCCTTACCTGTCCTGAAGACCGGTGGAGAAGGTCCTGTTCCAGGCGGAGAAGTCTTCTTCCAGGTGGCGACCTCTTCTTCTTCCAGGATCCAGCCGGCACGGAGCGGAGGAGTTGAAGACCGATGACCGCGGAGCTGAAGACCGTCCATCTGGAACTGACGACCGGCGATGCTGGAACTGAAGATCGGCGACGCTGAAACTGAATTGAGTCGGAGCGTGGATGATCCTCTTCATACGATTGCCGCCGTACACTGAATAGGAATTCAAGGTACGCGATTAAAAATGGCGTCCCTTGAATTCCTATTGGCTGATTTGAGCCTTAAAATTCAAATCAGCCAATCGGATGCGAGCTACTTTAATTCTATTGGCTGATTTGAATAGCCAATAGAATAAGAGCTACTGTAATTCTATTGGCTGATTAGAATAGGGTTCTATATAATTAGGGTTAATATAGTTAATATAGGTGGCGGCGATGTAGGGGGGTTAGATTAGGGGTTAATACATTTAATATAGGTGGCGGCGGTGTAGGGGGATTAGATTAGGGGGTAATACATTTATTATAGGTGGCGGCGGTGTAGGGGGATTAGATTACAGGTAAAAGAGCTGATTACTTTGTGACAATGCCCCACAAAAAGCCCTTTTAAGGGCTGGTAATAGAGCTGGTTACTTTGGGGCAATGCCCCGCAAAAGGTCCTTTTAAGGGCTGGTAATAGAGCCGGTTACTTTGGGGCAATGCCACGCAAAAGGCCCTTTTAAGGGCTGGTAATAGAGCTGCTTAGACTTAGGTTTAGTGGTAGGGAAATTTTAGTATTTTAGGGGTTAATAAATTTAATATAGGTGGCCGCGGTATAGGGGGATTAGATTAGGGGTTAATAATTTTAATATAGGTGGCGGCGGTGTAAGGGGGTCAGATTAGGGGGTAGTACATATAATATAGGTGGCGGCGGTGTAGGTGGCTCACATTAGGGCTTAATATAGTTTAAATAGGTGGCAGCGGTGTAGGGGGATCATATTAGGGGGTAATATAGTTAATGTAGGTTGCGGCGGTGTAGGGGGCTCACATTAGGGGTTAATATAGTTTAAATAGGTGGCAGCGGTGTAGGGGGATCATATTAGGGGGTAATATAGTTAATGTAGATGGCGGCGGGGTCCGGGAGCGGCGGTTTAGGGGTTAATATATTTATTATTAGGAGTGAGAGGGGGGTTGTGGATAGAGGGGTATACGTGTTGGGCTATGTTTGGGAGGCATGTTAGACAGAAACGGTTGATTTTATAACTTAGTCAGTTTTTTTATGCGGCGGCAGTCACTGGCGACTCCAGAGATTTGTACTTATGCAGATTTCTTTAGTTTGTCCGACTTACGGCACTTTAGCATCTGACGGCGCCGTATATAAGATAGCTCGAGTTGCGAGCTGAAACTACGGGCGGCGCAGGTTTCCACGCTTGCGCCAAAACCTGCACCGTATATCGGATCGCGCCCCAAGCCGTCAACTGTACTGCATTCGACTGCACCAATACGCTCGCCTGACATTGCCTAACATCGCGGCCGCTGACCTGAATACGCTCTCCATATTTATATAAAAAGCTGTCAAAAAGCTGCGCACCAAGTACGGGGCGATGAGCAGCGGACTGTTGTTAACTAACAGTCATCGATCTCGCTGCTCTTCGGCTTTTTCACAGCTTTATTTGTATACTGTCACTAATCATCGCCACTATACTAAACTGTTTAACCCCTATCCCGCCAATCCCTGACCCCACCGCAACTAAATAAAGTTATTAACCCCTATCCCGCCACTCCCGGAGCCCACCGCAACTCTAATAAAGTTATTAACCCCTATCCCGCCGTTCCCAGACCCCGCCACAACTAAGTAAAGGTATTAACCCCTAAACTCTGGCCTCCCACATCACTACCACTTACTAAACCTATTAACCCCTAAACCGCCAGCCCCCCACATCGCCATAAACTAAATTAAACTATTAACCCATAAACCTAATAACCAGCTAATTTTATATTAAATATTAACTCATCCCTATCTTATAATAAATATAAACTTACCTTTAGATTTAAATTAAAATATATTAAACTAAAATTACATTAAACTACAGGGAGTGCAGAATTATTAGGCAAGTTGTATTTTTGAGGATTAATTTTATTATTGAACAACAACCATGTTCTCAATGAACCCAAAAAACTCATTAATATCAAAGCTGAATATTTTTGGAAGTAGTTTTTAGTTTGTTTTTAGTTTTAGCTATTTTAGGGGGATATCTGTGTGTGCAGGTGACTATTACTGTGCATAATTATTAGGCAACTTAACAAAAAACAAATATATACCCATTTCAATTATTTATTTTTACCAGTGAAACCAATATAACATCTCAACATTCACAAATATACATTTCTGACATTCAAAAACAAAACAAAAACAAATCAGTGACCAATATAGCCACCTTTCTTTGCAAGGACACTCAAAAGCCTGCCATCCATGGATTCTGTCAGTGTTTTGATCTGTTCACCATCAACATTGCGTGCAGCAGCAACCACAGCCTCCCAGACACTGTTCAGAGAGGTGTACTGTTTTCCCTCCTTGTAAATCTCACATTTGATGATGGACCACAGGTTCTCAATGAGGTTCAGATCAGGTGAACAAGGAGGCCATGTCATTAGATTTTCTTCTTTTATACCCTTTCTTGCCAGCCACGCTGTGGAGTACTTGGACGCGTGTGATGGAGCATTGTCCTGCATGAAAATCATGTTTTTCTTGAAGGATTCAGACTTCTTCCTGTACCACTGCTTGAAGAAGGTGTCTTCCAGAAACTGGCAGTAGGACTGGGAGTGGAGCTTGACTCCATCCTCAACCGGAAAAGGCCCCACAAGCTCATCTTTGATGATACCAGCCCAAACCAGTACTCCACCTCCAACTTGCTAGCGTCTGAGTCGGACTTGAGCTCTCTGCCCTTTACCAATCCAGCCACGGGCCCATCCATCTGGCCCATCAAGACTCACTCTCATTTCATCAGTCCATAAAACCTTAGAAAAATCAGTCTTGAGATATTTCTTGGCCCAGTCTTGACGTTTCAGCTTGTGTGTCTTGTTCAGTGGTGGTCGTCTTTCAGCCTTTCTTACCTTGGCCATGTCTCTGAGTATTGCACACCTTGTGCTTTTGGGCACTCCAGTGATGTTGCAGCTCTGAAATATGGCCAAACTGGTGGCAAGTGGCATCTTGGCAGCTGCACGTTTGAATTTTCTCAGTTCATGGGCGGTTATTTTGCGCCTTGGTTTTTCCACACGCTTCTTGCGACCCTGTTGACTATTTTGAATGAAACGCTTGATTGTTCGATGATCACGCTTCAGAAGCTTTGCAATTTTAAGAGTGTTGCATCCCTCTGCAAGATATCTCACTATTTTTGACTTTTCTGAGCCTGTCAAGTCCTTCTTTTGACCCATTTTGCCAAAGGAAAGGAAGTTGCCTAATAATTATGCACTCCTGATATAGGGTGTTGATGTCATTAGACCACACCCCTTCTCATTACAGAGATGCACATCACCTAATATGCTTAATTGGTTGTAGGCTTTCGAGCCTATACAGCTTGGAGTAAGATAACATGCATAAAGAAGATGATGTGGTTAAAATACTAATTTGCCTAATAATTCTGCACTCCCTGTATATTAAACTATTAATTAACCTATTCTAAATATTATAATAAAATTACATTAAACTACAAATTAAGTTAACTATATTATATAGTTAAACACCTAACCCTACTCAAATAATTAAAATCTATAATAAAAAATTACAAAGTTACAAAAAACTAAGGCCTAGATTTGGAGTTTGGCGTTAGCCGTGAAAAGCAGCGTTAGAGGCTCCTAACGCTGATTTTAGGCTACCGCCGGTATTTGGAGTCACTCAAAATAGGGTCTAACGCTCACTTTTCAGCCGCGACTTTTCCATACCGCAGATCCCCTTACGTAAATTGCGTATCCTATCTTTTCAATGGGATTTTTCTAACTCCGGTATTTAGAGTCGTTTCTGAAGTGAGAAATCTAACGACAAAACTCCAGCCGCAGGAAAAAAGTCAGTAGTTAAGAGCTTTCTGGGCTAACGCCGGTTTCTAAAGCTCTTAACTACTGTACTCTAAAGTACACTAACACCCATAAACTACCTATGTACCCCTAAACCGAGGTCCCCCCACATCGCCGACACTCTATTAAATTTTTTTAACCCCTAATCTGCCGACCGCCACCTACGTTATCCTTATGTACCCCTAATCTGCTCCCCCTAACACCGCCGACCCCTGTATTATATTTATTAACCCCTAATCTGCCCCCCCTCAACGTCGCCTCCATCTGCCTACACTTATTAACCCCTAATCTGCCGACCGCAAAGCGCCGCCACCTACGTTATCCTTATGTACCCCTAATCTGCTGCCCCTAACACCGCCGACCCCTATATTATATTTATTAACCCCTAATCTGCCCCCCACAACGTCGCCTCCACCTGCCTACACTTATTAACCCCTAATCTGCCGAGCGGACCTGAGCGCTACTATAATAAAGTTATTAACCCCTAATCCGCATCACTAATCCTATAATAAATAGTATTAACCCCTAATCTGCCCTCCCTAACATCGCCGACACCTAACTTCAATTATTAACCCCTAATCTGCCGACTGGAGCTCACCGCTACTCTAATAAATGTATTAACCCCTAAAGCTAAGTCTAACCCTAACACTAACACCCCCTAACTTAAATATAATTTCCATCTAACGAAATTAGAATCAATCAGCCAATCAGATTGAGCTCGCATTCTATTGGCTGATCGGAACAGCCAATAGAATGCGAGCTCAATCTGATTGGCTGATTGGATCAGCCAATTGGATTGAACATGATTCTGATTGGCTGATTCCATCATCCAATCAGAATATTCCTACCTTAATTCCGATTGGCTGATAGAATCCTATCAGCCAATCGGAATTCGAGGGACGCCATCTTGGATGACGTCCCTTAAAGGAACCGTCATTCTTCAGTTGGACGTCGCCGGAAGAAGATGGGTCCGCGGTGGAGGTCTTCAGGATGGAGCCGGTCGTCATCGGATGAAGATAGAAGATGCCGCTTGGATCAAGATGGTTGCCGGTCCGGATCGCCTCTTCTTCCCGGATAGGATGAAGACTTTGGAGCCTCTTCTGGACCTCTTCAGCCACCGGATGATGGATCGCCAACCCCCGCTTGAGTTGGATGAGGATTTTGGAGCCAGGACGGATCGGTGATACCTGGTGAGGTGAAGACAAGGTAGGATGATCTTCAGGGGCTTAGTGTTAGGTTTATTTAAGGGGGGTTTGGGTTAGATTAGGGGTATATGGGTGGTGGGTTGTAATGTTGGGGGGGGTATTGTATGTTTTTTTTTACAGGCAAAAGAGCTGAACTTCTTGGGGCATGCCCCGCAAAGGGCCCTGTTCAGGGCTGGTAAGGTAAAAGAGCTTTTAACTTTAGTAATTTAGAATAGGGTAGGGCATTTTTTATTTTGGGGGGCTTTGTTGTTTTATTAGGGGGCTTAGAGTAGGTGTAATTAGTTTAAAATTGTTGTAATATTTTTCTTATGTTTGTAAATATTTTTTTATTTTTTGTAACTTAGTTCTTTTTTATTTTTTGTACTTTAGCTAGTTTATTTAATTGTATTTATTTGTAGGAATTGTATTTAATTAATTTATAGATAGTGTAGTGTTAGGTTAATTGTAGGTAATTGTAGGTAGTTTATTTAATTAATTTATTGATAGTGTAGTGTTAGGTTTAATTGTAACTTAGGTTAGTATTTATTTTACAGGTAATTTTGTAATTATTTTAACTATTTTAGCTATTAAATAGTTCTTAACTATTTAATAGCTATTGTACCTGGTTAAAATAATTACAAAGTTGCCTGTAAAATAAATATTAATCCTAAAATAGCTACAATGTAATTATAATTTATATTGTAGCTATATTAGGGTTTATTTTACAGGTAAGTATTTAGCTTTAAATAGGAATAATTTATTTAATAAGAGTTAATTAATTTCGTTAGATTAAAATTATATTTAATTTAGGGGAGTGTTAGTGTTAGGGTTAGACTTAGCTGTAGGGGTTAATCCATTTATTAGAATAGCGGTGAGCTCCGGTCGGCAGATTAGGGGTTAATAATTGAAGTTAGGTGTCGGCGATGTTAGGGAGGGCAGATTAGGGGTTAATACTATTTATTATAGGGTTAGTGAGGCGGATTAGGGGTTAATAACTTTATTATAATAGCGGTGCGGTCCGCTCGGCAGATTAGGGGTTAATAAGTGTAGGCAGGTGGAGGCGACGTTGAGGGGGCAGATTAGGGGTTAATAAATATAATATAGGGGTCGGCGGTGTTATGGGCAGCAGATTAGGGGTACATAGGGATAATGTAAGTAGCGGCGGTTTACGGAGCGGCAGATTAGGGGTTAAAAATAAAATGCAGGTGTCAGCGATAGCGGGGGCGGCAGATTAGGGGTTAATAAGTGTAAGGTTAGGGGGTTTTAGACTCGGGGTACATGTTAGAGTGTTAGGTGCAGACGTAGGAAGTGTTTCCCCATAGCAAACAATGGGGCTGCGTTAAGAGCTGAACGCGGCTTTTTTGCAGGTGTTAGGTTTTTTTTTCAGCTCAAACAGCCCCATTGTTTCCTATGGGGGAATCGTGCACGAGCACGTTTTTGAGGCTGGCCGCTTGCGTAAGCAACTCTGGTATTGAGAGTTGAAGCTGCGTTAAAAATGCTCTACGCTCCTTTTTTGGAGCCTAACGCAGCCTTTATGTGGACTCTCAATACCAGAGTTATTTTTATAGTGCGGCGTTAGTTTTTCGGGTCGTTATCCGACAAAACTACAAAACTAGCCGTAACTAAGTTACAAAAAATAACAAACACTAAGTTACAAAAAAAAATAAACACTAAGTTACACAAAATAAAAAAGAAATGATCAAATATTTAATCTAATTACACCTCATCTAAGAGCCCTATGAAAATAAAAAAGCCCCCCCAAAATAAAAAAAACCCTAACCTACAATAAACTACAAATAACCCTTAAAAGGGCCTTTTGCAGGGCATTGCCCCAAATAAATCAGGTCTTTTACCTGTAAATAAAAAATACAAATACCCCCCCAACAGTAAAACCCACCACCCACACAACCAACCCCCCCAAATAAAAACCTAACTAAAAAAACCTAAGCTCCCTATTGCCCTGAAAAGGGCATTTGGATGGGCATTGCCCTTAAAAGGGCATTTAGCTCTATTGCTGCCCAAACCCTAATCTAAAACTAAAACCCATCCAATAAACCCTTAACAAAACCTAACACTAACCCCTGAAGATCCACTTACAGTTTTGAAGATCCGACATCCATCCTTAAAGTTGTCGGGAGAAGTCCTCATCGAAGCCGGCAGAAGTCTTCATCCAAGCGGCCGAAGTCTTCATCCAAGCCCGCAGAAGTCTTCACCCAGACGGCATCTTCTATCTTCATCCATCCGGCGCAGAGCGGCTCCAACTTCGACACCCGACACGGAGCATCCTCTTCGTTCGACGTCTTCTTGAACAATGAATGTTCCTTTAAATGACGTCATCCAAGATGACGTCCGTTAGATTCCGATTGGCGGATAGAATTCTATCAGCCAATTGGAATTAAGGTTGAAAAAATCCTATTGGCTGTTGTAATCAGCCAATAGGATTGAGCTTTCATCCTATTGGCTGATCCAATCAGCCAATAGGATTGAGCTCGTATTCTATTGGCTATTCCAATCAGCCAATAGAATGCGAGCTCATTCCTATTGGCTGATTGGATCAGCCAATAGGATGAAAGCTCAATCCTATTGGCTGATTAGTTTGTTATTTTTTGTAACTTTGTTAGTTTTTTGTAACTTTGTAATTTTTTATTGTAGATTTAAATTATTTAAGTAGGGTTAGGTGTTTAAATATATAATATAGTTAATTTAATTTGTAGTTTAATGTAATTTTAGTATAACAGTTAGGGTAGATTCATTATTAGCTTAATATAGTTTAATGTAATTTTAGTATAATATTTAGGATAGGTTAATTATTAGTTTAATATATTTTAATGTAATTTTAGTATAATATTTAGGGTAGGTTAATTAATAGTTTAATACAGTTTAATTTAAATCTAAAGGTAAGCTTACATTTATTATAAGATAGGGATGAGTTAATATTTAATATAAAGTTATCAGGTTGTTAGGTTTAGGGGTTTATAGTTTAATTTAGTTTATGGCAAAGTGGGGGGCTGGCGGTTTAGGGGTTAATAGGTTTAGTAAGTGCTAGTGATGTGGGAGACCAAGGGTTTAGGGGTTAATACATTTATTTAGTTGCGGTGGGCTCCGGGTGCGGCGGGATAGGGGTTAATAAATTTATGTAGGTGTCGGCGGTGTCGGGCGGTAGATTAGGGGTTAATAAGTATAATGTAGGTGGCGGCGGTGTAGGGGGCAGCAGATTAGGGGTTAATAAGTATAATGTATGTGGCGGCTGTGTAGGGGGTGGCAGATTAGGGGTGTTTAGACTCGGGGTACATGTTAGGGTGTTAGGTGTAAACATAACTTTTATTCTCCCATAGGAATCAATGGGATATCAGGCAGCATTGGACATAAGCTTTCGCTGCTTTCAGACTCCCATTGATTCCTCACATAACAGTAGCAGAAGCCACTCTATAAAGTGAAACCCAAACCCTATGACAACAGGAGAGAGTCACAGCTGACACCATTTCTCTTCAATAATGTACACAAATTGGCACCAAGGCTTTACTGGATCAACTTTCGACACTTAACAAGTTGCTTCCCAGGAGCCAGACCTCAAAATCCAGGGACCATTCCAATCCATCTTCTCTAAAGCAAATCTTCCTCAGGATCCCCAATAGTAGCACGTCATAAGAAAGCATTTCAGAAGGCTTGCTTGGACACATCCTTACAGAAAACTGTACTTGTGCTGCACACAGAGTTGGAGCAAAACAGTTGTTTACTGATGAAACCAGCAGCAGAGAAGCAAGGGAGGGCAAATCTATATAACCTGCTCCATCATCCACAAGATGAGCAGATGGTGCAGGGCGATGTTCACCATCACCAAACTCCAGCAGGTAAGTATTAAATGTGAAGCTCCAAAACCAACTAATGTCAGAAGCAGGACCAAGGAAAGGAAGAGGGTTGTTCATCAGGCTGAAACATTTGCAATAGCTATTACATGGCTACCCCATCTGTTTATTACACAGTCCAGACACGTGAAGATGCCCTGGAGATGGCACAGATTTCTGCTCACTCTGTCCTCAGCTTGTGCATTGAAAGGCGCAGGTCACTGTCTGACGTAGGATTCAATATAAGTTGAAGATGTTGTTTGTTTCATGGTGCAAATCATGTGGTGTGCACACTGGAAATGAGGCAGTCATGGAAAGGTCACCAAAATTGGTCCACAAACCTATAAATTGTTTGTGATGCTAGCACTCAGTGCTTGGTTATTTTTTAAAGGGACAGTCTAGTCTAAAATAAACTTTCATGATTCAGATAGAGTATGTAATTTTAAACAACTTTCCAGTTTACTTTTATCACCAATTTTGCTTGTATGCTAATTTCTAATCCCTTGAAGGCCGCCTCTTATCTAAATGCATTTTGACAGTTTTTCACAACTAGAGGGTGTTAGTTCATGTCTGTCATTTAGATAACATTGTGTTCATGCACGTGGAGTTACCTAGAAGTCAGCACTGATTGTCATTCAAAAGAAAAAGAGAGAAGGGGGCAGTATGCAGAGGCTTAGACACAAGATAATCACAGAGGTAAAACGTATATTACTATAACTGTGTTGGTTATGCAAAACTGGGGAATGGGTAATAAAGGGATTATCTATATTTTAAAACAATAACAATTCTGGTGTAGACCGTAGAGTGTTCTTTATATTTTTCAAAGCATCTACATGATTGTGATTTAAAGTTTGATGTTCCATCTTAAAGCCTGTGTACACAGGCCAAAATGTTTATGGAAATAAATATACCTATCCCTCTATCCATCTATCCCTCTATCCCTATCCCTCTATTCATCTATCTCTATCCCTATCCCTCTATCTCTATCCATCTATCCCTCTATCATATCCCTCTATCCATCTATCCCTCTATCCCTATCCCTCTATCCATCTATCCCTCTATCTCTATCCATCTATCCCTATCCCTCTATCCATCTATCCATCTATCCGTATCCCTCTATCTCTATCCCTATCCCTCTATCTCTATCCCTCTATCTCTATCCTTCTATCCCTTTCCCTCTATCCCTTTCCCTCTATCCCTTTCACTCTATCCCTATCCCTCTATCCCCATCCCTCTATATCTATCAATCTATCTCTATCCCTCTATCTCTATTCCTCTATCTCTTTATTTTTCTGCAGTGTAATATCGCCCTAACCCTCCAACCTCCCTGATCCCCCCTCAAATAGCTCTCTTACCCTCCCCCTCCAACTATTGCCGCCATCTTTTCCTGTAGTGTAGTGGTCTCACCACCCCCCTCCCGTGATCACCATTTAGTGCACCCCAAACCCCTTTTCTGTAGTGTAACTGCCTCAATCCTCCCTGTTACTTTAAAAAAAATATTTCTGGGGCATGGCCTGGCTGAGCTTAGACATGGCAGCTTAGTCTGTGGGCTCCGCAACAGCACCTTGGCTAGATTCGATTCTACCCTCATCAAATGTGGTAATATCCAGCAGACTTTATGGGGGATTACCCTGGCATTAAAACCGACAACTTAGAAGCCGAGAAAAAAGGCAACTGGAGTCTGTTACAGGTCCATTACCGGAAGATCAAATTATGACGCACGTACTAGAGAGGCCTACATGGCTCCAGCTCTGAGGACCTGCAACGCATGCTGAATTGGTGGCTGATTAACACTGTGCATCGGAGTAGAGCACTAAAGACGCCTGCTACATCAGAGACCAGAGCTACAAATCTCAATCCGTCTGGAACAAGACGTAGGCCATGCTCATCATAAAAATTAAATCCAAAATGGCGCTGGTCAGTAAAACAACGCCTCTTTTCTCCAGCAAGCCGAACCACAGCTAACCAACGATATTCCTCTTCTGGAAGATAACTCTTCTAAACCAAAGGCAAAGCGATCTCCAGGAGGTATGTATATAAAAGGAGGATCTTTAAACAAAGATTCAGTGGCAGTCAAAACTTTATGGGAATAACTGTAGGCAGCATTAGGTTACAACAAGAGGTTTGATGCTGGACTTTGCACTTCACTGATATAGAGGGGTCTTGAGGATATATCCTTACAGCCAGTAAGAGATAATCAACTAAGGGGGAAACTCCACCAGCACTTATATTACGCTGGACAACAAGGGAGGTGTGGGGTCTGGACAGCTTAAACTACTCTCAAGTCATACTTCCAATCCCTGAACCAAGATACCCCTGAGTCTCTACAAACTAGAGGGCTTATATTTAAAATGTCCTCCAGAAGGACTTCCGGTGGGCGGGCCAAGGAATAGGCAGCTGGAGTGAAGAGCTCCGGAGCTCCCATAAACTTTTACAAACTCTGCCGATTTTATTTGGGGTTTTGTACCATCCAGGGTGCCTTCAACTATTCCTGACAACATCCAAGAGTGACCTGGCCTTAACACAGAAGGTGTTTGGCATCTAAAGCACTGGCGATATCCATCTCGCCCCCACCGTGAACAAGCAGCACATGCAGGTGCGCCATTTGCAGGAGGACGCAAGCTATTCGTTTGACCTGCACGACCTGATCGTTACCGGCGGAACCCGGAGAGAGGTCTGCGGCCATTCCCAACCCGAGTGGTCCTTAAGGTCCGTATCCCCCACCTGACATACAGCAGAGCACGACACCGGCCACGAGGTGAGGCCACACACAGCTACCGGTGGGAACACACATGACCGGCTGGCAGAGGGCACCGACCGACATGGAGATCTAACCCAGAGCCAGCCACAGGTACCACGGTGGTGCGTTGGGCTACTACCGAACGGAGAAGAGCTGCCCAATAACAAGCGCGAAAAAGCGCCATACTGTCTGCCGCAGACCGCACAGCAGGGCAAACGCTAAGACCACGCGGTCTGGAGGCCAGGAGTACAGAACACCATCCGAGCGACTCTGCTTGTGAAAACATCCCACGCCTCCACACTGTGCTCCGCGGCCCCCATAACAAGCTGCCGCCAACCGCCTGACAAGGTAATCTTTGTTGCTTACACATTGACTTTGGGGGAACGTGCGCTGCATGAGCTAAGCCATAAGACACGAGAACACTGCCCATACAAGAGCCCCTAGATCAAGCAGTGGCGACATTATTTGGGCCTGGACTGTGTTTCAAAACGGCCCAGGGGACACACTAACAGTGGAGAGTCGCAGCTAAGGTCATAATAGGCTTATGCAGCAGAGAACTTTTCCCTTACTCTCCTCCTGCTTTCTATCATCCGGCCTACTCCACCTCAGTGGTGTGGGCTCTGTAGCCCTGCAGACACATACGGTGGGACTATAGCACAGTTCTCACAAGTCACAGTAACAGAGACAATCTTTAATGGTGGCTACAACAACGCACCGTGTGCAGTAAAACTTTTGAAAACTAACATTTACACCTAATCACCGATACTAAGCTCCTGTGCTATAAAGAAAGACACTCTCTCTGATATCAGCCTCTGGCAGCATCACGCCCCGAGGGCCCAAAGGAAGAAAAAGCACACAAGTAAAACTTTACACATTTGACGCTGCACTGGTGCTCCCAGCTACATCAGAGTACAGAACTGCTGTCCTGCAAAGACTTTTTGCTCATTTCTGTTTGTGTTTGTGTGCACTGGGGGGTGGTGTGATACTTCCTCTAGTGGGACCTGTACTTGTGTATGGATAGATTTCTGACTGGGGGCAAAATGTCAGGGAAAAATAAATCCTCAGGAAAGAATAGGGGGCCTGCTGACCACTCACAGGATACACCCCCTGCTGGGCAGGATCTTCTTGGGGCTCCTTCTGAATCACACCTAGTGGTACAGCAGCTCTCCTCCATCTTTCTCCCCAGAATTGATAGCTTACAGAAAGGATTAGACCACCTAACAGGGGAAATGAAGCAATTTTCAGTCCGCTTTACAGAAGTGGAGAACAGGGTGTCAGGGCTTGAAGACACAGCAGTTACCCATGGTACCCAGATAGATGTATTAGTGAAAGAAAATATTGTTCTACACCAAAGGCTTGAGGATCTGGAAAACAGATCCCGCCGCAACAATTTGCGCATTTTAGGGATCCCTGAAAGCGTAAAACCTAGAGACCTAATTCACTTTGTTGAGAACACTCTGCCTCTAATACTTAAACTTATCCCCAATATTTTCAAAGGTAGTGTGGAAAGGGCACATAGGGTGGGGCCTGAAAGACAACAGGAGAGGGATAATGTACAACCCAGACAAGTAATGATCAAACTGCTACATTTTCAATTGAAGGTAGAACTGTTGCGCGCATTTAGGAAAATGTCCCCCATAATGTTTGAAGGTTCCAAATTGCTTATTTTCCAAGACTATTCATCAGAATTAATGAGGAAGCGTAAAGAATTTTCCCCACTCTGCTCAAGGCTCAACGCCGAGGGCAGACAGGTGTATCTCTTGTACCCGGCCAGACTTAAGTTACTAACCCCTACAGGCCCAAGATTCTTTGACACCCCACGGGAGGTTACAGAGTACCTAGGTAGAGAACAAAATAGAAGAGGGGGTGACCATTCTGGCTCACCACACTCAGATCCGGGCTGATAGGTTTTGCACTTAGTCTCTCCCACAGTTCTGAATAAGTTTAGGATCTCTTATTAAGAGAAGATGTCACTCAATTCCTATATTGGGTTAAGATGTTCGCTATGTGCATAAAACGTTACAATGTCATGTTAATGTATGTTTTACTTCTATTTTTTATGTTGATATTACTGTTGTTTCTGAGTTTGAGTTTTCATAGGTCTGGGACAGATATCTGGACACCAAAACCGGAACAAGGGGGCTACTTTACCCTCTACTCTATGTGCAAGGTTACAGTGGAAAAGACACATCAGATAGTAAAGTATTCTAACTTTTTCCTTGTTATGTTAATCATGTTGCAACACTTCAGGCAGAGGGTATTAGTAACTGGGGGGATCGATAGAAACCAAGTCATCACCCCTGACACAGCACTACACTCGGTTAAATACATTTATATGCCTCTTCAGCTCTGTTTAAATCTTACACATTCTGTTCTCGTACTTATACTGGTCTTTTCAAAAAATGGGACTCAGACGCTCTGCCCGGGAGTGGCGTCCCCGGACACCATTAGTTTAAATACTCGTGACAATCCTGATGTAAAAAAGGATATCCCCATCCTAGAGTATCTAATTTACCAATACAGTATAAGTTATATCTTGTTAGCTACTCATACACAGATAGAAAAAACTTTTTGTTTCTGCATGTTTTTCTGTGTGTCTGTGCTGTTTCGCTCTATTTTTCCTTGCCCTGCTTGCCTTCTCTCCCCTCGCATCCCTGCATGTGACTCTTTTTACCCCCTCCCCCCCTTTTTTTTTTTTTTTTTTTTTCTCTTCCCTGCGGAGAGCCGGCTTAGGAGGATACCGCAAATGCCCACTTAAATGGCGGTGAAACTAATAACATGGAACGTGGGTGGGATTAACTCTCCAGCTAAGAGAAGTTCCATTCTCTCACATTTACGACGCCTGGGGACTGATATTGCTCTTGTACAAGAGACTCACCTCTCGGAGGTGGAGCATGAAAAACTTAAACGAGACTGGGTGGGAGCGATTGAACATGTCTCATACACAAATTCCAGCAGGGGGATAGCTATATTGTTTGGTAAGAGGGGAAATACAGAGATTTTACACACACACAAAGACAAAGAGGGCCGTTTTCTTATAGTTAAGGTCAGAATCAATTACAAGATATTGGTAATTTGTAACCTTTACGCCCCGAACTGTAAATCCACAGCTTTCTGGACTAGACTCATTCAAACATTGACTCCGTACCTAGGCCACGACATCATACTCGGTGGAGACTTTAATTTAGCGCCAAACCCGGTCTGTGATAGACTGCGGGATCTAGAGCGTGCGGTAGGGAGCAAACAGCCTACCTACGACGGCACCTTCGAAAAAAAGATTTTTTCTAGGCTATCAAACTCTTTACAGCTGGTGGATGTATGGAGATTAAGAAATGCGGAATGCAAAGACTTCACGTGTATCTCCAGGGCGACACCTACAATGTCGCGCATAGATCTTTTTATGATCTCCTCTAATATAGTGTCAAGAGTTACCAGGGCTAAGATACACTCGGTGGCGATCTCTGATCATGCACCAGTGGAACTTGTGATCACACTGGGAACAGTGACTGCTAACAAGCAGACACTTCGATTCCCAGGTTTCTTATATACCTCAGATGCCTTCCTGAAGCATCTAACACATGCCTGGAATGACTTCTATACGGATAACCAAGCCCATCAGGATAATCCAGAGCTATTCTGGAACACAGCGAAGGCAGTCCTAACGGGTGATATCATCTCTTACGTGGCCGCACTGCGGAAAAAGGCTCAAGTTAGGTTACAGTCACTACAACAAGCCCTATCGGACTCTTACCAAGCCTACTGTGACAGTCCATGCCAAGCCTCCAGGGACAGATATATCGCCTGCAAGGGCGAACTAGATGTATTCTTACATCATCAAGCGATAGGACAACTCCTTCGCTCCAGTGCCAGATACTATAGAGAAGGAGATAGAGCCGGCAGGCTATTAGCCTTGCTGATCAACAAACAGGCGGCCCGCAAGCCTATAGCAGCCATCAAATACTCCAACAAGACACACAGAACGCCTGAGTCGATTGTGGAGGCCCTGGCGAGCTATTATTCCAACCTATACACTAGCCAAAAGAAACCGCCCCAGGAAAGCATAGCAGACTTCTGGAAGGACCTTGTGCTCCCTCAACTTAGGGAAGAACAACTGGAGGCCATAAACGCCCCAATCTCTCTAGAAGAGATAGATAAAACAATCTCCTCTATCTCCAATGGAAAGGCAGCGGGACCTGATGGCCTACCCATAGAATTTTTCAATCTATTGAAACCCCTGATCACCCCTACTCTAACTAGGCTATATAACCGGTATTATACAGAGATGATTGCTCCTACCAAAACATTCACCATGGCACATGTATCTTTAATTTTAAAACCAATGAAGGACCCCAGTCTCCCCGAGTCGTACCGCCCCATCTCCCTTCTCAACTCGGATTACAAGATACTCATGAAAATTCTGGCCAACAGATTGAAAGTAATCCTATCGGACATTATTCACCCGGATCAAACCGGATTTATGTGTCATAGAACATCAGTGACGAATGTGCGGAAAGTGTTACACACCATCGCACATTTCGCAAATACCCCTGAAGCCCCAGAGATGAGAGGGAACTCGGAGGCCTTCCTGCTATCCTTGGATGCAGAGAAGGCCTTCGATAGAGTGGAATGGAGTCATCTTATGGATACATTGCAACGTTTTGGTTTTGCGGGATCGTTCCTTACTTATATAGGGAACATTTACACAGCTCCGTGGATCCATGTCATGGCTAACGGCTTATTCTCCCCCCGTATATCCTTACAAAGAGGCACACGACAGGGGTGTCCTCTGTCCCCACTCCTCTTTAACATGGCCCTAGAACCGCTGGCCGTCAAACTACGTTCGTCATACCCAGGCATCCAACTTGGTAGGGAGAGCCTACACCTTGCCTTGTATGCGGATGATATGCTCTTATTTGTTGAGCACCCGGCAAAATACATCCCAAAGATACTAGCGACAATAGATGCTTTCGGGTCGTTCTCAGGCTACAGAGTAAACGAAACCAAGTCAGAAATTCTGTGGCTCCGAAGGCATAAAAAACGACTGACCTCCTACCCATTCCAGGAGGCTAAACCCACCTTAACCTACCTGGGTATTCACTTGTCATCTTCCATGCAGGCCCTATATTATGATAATATAACCCAGGCGTGTCGTGAAGCTGCGAATACGATGGAGGGCTGGAGAAACCTGCCACTCTCCCTCTCTGGGCGCATAAATCTGGTCAAAATGGTGATTCTGCCACGGCTGCTATACCCACTACTTATGCTCCCATTTCTGATCTCTAGAAGGGATATGGCGGTATACAATCGGGCCCTCTCACGATTCTTGTGGAAGGGAGGCAAGTCGAGAATAGCTATGGCAAAATTATATGCACACCCTTCAAGCGGAGGGTTGGGATTACCCAACCTCAGGTTATATAACTGGGCATCTCTTGGCCGCCTCATGATTGATTGGCAACTACAAACAAGGCATTTCTACTCCCCTGAATTAGAGAGACAGGCCCTGGGGGGGCCTTGTCTACCGGTCCTACCCTTTGCCCACTCCACCAATCCCCAGGCGGCACTAAAGGGTAACCTCCTCTACAAAGACACGCTAAGGGCTTGGCAACTAGCCCTCAGTCACGTCGGCCGCCGTTGTGTGGCACCCAGAATGATCCCGTTGCGAAATAATCCTGACTTCCCCCCAGGTACGGACTCCTCCCCCTTTGTTCTGTGGGAAGCTAGGGGACTATGTTGTGTGGGGGATGCCCTGGACCTTCCCAGGAAATGCGTCAAATCATTCACCGATTTGCAGGCCCAATTTGGGCTACCACGAACTCACTTCTATGCCTATCTGCAATTGAGGCATTATTTTGACCAACCGATGAGAGACGACCCACAATTCTGGGAACCACATGCATTTGCCTTGACAGTAGCCTCATTTAAAATGGGCAACTTTGCCATCTCGGGAATATATAGATCACTTTTATTCCACATTGAATCTGAAAACTTAACCCGGTTGGTGGATAAGTGGTCCAGAAGTGTGGTGAGGGACGATCTTGCGGAGCTCATTCAGCAGAGCGTGATGAGCGCTCGAAGAGCGACTATGTCCATGTCCCTCAGAGAATCCCAGATCAGAATGCTACACAGGGACTATATCATCCCTTGTCGGTTAGCGAAGTGGAGAACTGAAACAAGGAATGAATGCAGCAAATGTAAATTGTGCGATCCAGACTTTCTCCATTTTTTCCACACATGCCCTAAAGTCAACCAGTTTTGGGGTAAGATTGCCTTCTGGATTACGAGAGTCATTAAATTGAGAGTCCAGATTGATGTGGAACAGATTTGCTTCCTGGAATGGCGTGACCACCATCTCACAGATACCCCCTTACTTGACACTATCATCTTAGCTGCTAGGAAGGTCATTCTGGGAGTCTGGACAGAGACCTCGGCTCCTAGCTTTAGCTCTTTTAAACACCGTTTACACAAACAACTGCTCATCGAGCAACTAGACACTAAACTGGACACTAATAGGAGACTCAAGCATTTCATAAACAAATGGAGAAGATACATTATATCTCTGAGCCTTGACCTCCAGAGACAAATCCTACTCCCATTTGCACACACTGAGTACATGTTGACAGCATCCCTGAGGGGAGATTGGGGTTTCTTGTATCATACACAGAACGGTGGGGAAAATGGGAGGGATAACATCAGCATTTAAATGCTAGCAAACGGCTCCGGGTTACGGCTCCTCATGATCCCTTGACTCTTCCTTTTCTTCTCCCCCTTTTTTTTTTTTTTTTTTTTTTTTTTTTTTTGTTGTTGTTGTCTGCTTGCTTGTCTGACTAGTGCTCTCTCATAACTGTTGTCTGCTTGCTTGTCTGACTAGTGCTCTCTCATAACACAGAACATTTAGTAGGGAAAAGAGAAATGATTTTCCACAAACCTTTGCGAAGTCCCAGCCTATACTTAGCTGTATAGTTTTTACCGGTTAAGCATGTTGTTTTTTGTTTTTTTTTCCTTTTTGCCACAATAAAACTGTTAAACGCTTCCCTCTAAGGGAGGAAAAAGAGAGGACAGGAAAGGACGGATCTATTTTAAGTCTACGAGTGTTTCGGTACCACCTGCTTTTGCTATTCATGTAATTGATAATTGTTATTGTTATTCTATGTCACTGTATCTGAAATCATGGAATATGTATACATACACTCTTCTGTATCCTTTCTGCTGCTCTCAATAAAAATAGTATATTAAAAAAAAAAATGTCCTCCAGAAAATCTACAAAATGAGATAAACCCTCCAAGCTGACCGGCATAAATACCTTCTTTAAAACCTCTCAAACTCATAAAACAACAAATATGGCAGACATGGGATCTGAGGAACAGGATGAAGTAGAAACAGAAGCCACACATTTGGAGGAAGATCTAACACCAGTAACAAAAGCTGATCTAAAATCTCTGGTCTCCAAACAAGACATTTCAGCAAACTTTAAAAAGTTGTAGAATAAAATAGATAATATGCACACAGCTGCAACTAACAGTCTCTCTGAAATAAAAACTGAGATTGCTGATTTAGGAGGAAGAATTGATTCCCTGGAGAAACACATTGATACCCTTGTAGAAGATCTCAACGAGGTGTCTCAATCGGTAGTCTCTCAGCATCAATTACTTAATGAGATACAAGAAAAACTTTAAGATCTAGAAAATAGGAGCAGGAGAAACAATATTAGACTGAAAGGAGTACCAGAGTCCATCTCCAATAAAGATCTCCTCTCCTATGTGACCCAGCTGTTTCATCATGTGACGGAAGAAACCGACAATTACAGCATGGGGATTGAAAGAGCCCATAAGGCTCTCAAGGCTAAACCCAAAGAGGGTATGCTCCCCAGAGATGTAATAATTAAAATGGTATTGTTGCAAGATAAAGACAAGATTCTTCAAGCTGCTAGGAAAAAACATAATTTATGCTTACCTGATAAATTTATTTCTCTTGTAGTGTATCCAGTCCACGGATCATCCATTACTTATGGGATATTAACTCCTCCCCAAAAGGAAGTGCAAGAGGATTCACCCAGCAGAGCTGCTATATAGCTCCTCCCCTAACTGCCATTACCAGTCATTCGACCGAAAACATGCAGAGAAAGGAAAACCATAGGGTGCAGTGGTGACTGTAGTTTAATGGAAAAATTACCTGCCTTAAAGTGACAGGGCGGGCCGTGGACTGGATACACTACAAGAGAAATAAATTTATCAGGTAAGCATAAATTATGTTTTCTCTTGTTAAGTGTATCCAGTCCACGGATCATCCATTACTTATGGGATACCAATACCAAAGCTAAAGTACACGGATGACGGGAGGGACAGGCAGGCTCTTTATACGGAAGGAACCACTGCCTGAAGAACCTTTCTCCCAAAAACAGCCTCCGAAGAAGCAAAAGTGTCAAATTTGTAAAATTTGGAAAAAGTATGAAGAGAAGACCAAGTTGCAGCCTTGCAAGTCTGTTCAACAGAAGCATCATTCTTAAAGGCCCAAGTGGAAGCCACAGCTCTAGTAGAATGTGCTGTAATTCTTTCAGGAGGCTGCTGTCCAGCAGTCTCATAGGCTAACCGTATTATGCTACGAAGCCAAAAGGAGAGAGAGGTAGCCGAAGCTTTTTGACCTCTCCTCTGACCAGAATAAACGACAAACAGGGAAGACGTTTGTCGAAAATCCTTAGTTGCCTGTAGATAAAATTTCAGGGCACGGACTACATCTAGATTGTGTAGCAGACGTTCCTTTTTCGAAGAAGGATTAGGACACAAAGATGGAACCACAATCTCTTGATTGATATTCCTGTTAGTGACCACCTTAGGTAGGAACCCAGGTTTAGTACGCAGAACTACCTTGTCTGAATGAAAAATCAGATAAGGAGAATCACAATGTAAGGCAGATAACTCAGAGACTCTTCGAGCCGAGGAAATCGCCATTAAAAACAGAACTTTCCAAGATAACAACTTGATATCAATGGAATGAAGGGGTTCAAACGGAACCCCCTGTAAAACATTAAGAACTAAGTTCAAACTCCATGGTGGAGCAACAGTTATTAACACAGGCTTGATCCTAGCTAAAGCCTGACAAAAAGCTTGAACGTCCGGAACTTCTGACAGACGTTTGTGTAAAAGAATGGACAGAGCTGAAATCTGTCCCTTTAAGAAACTAGCGGATAAACCCTTTTCTAAACCTTCTTGTAGAAAAGACAATATCCTCGGAATCCTAACCTTACTCCATGAGTAACTCTTGGATTCGCACCAATATAAGTATTTGCGCCATATCTTATGGTAAATCTTTCTGGTAACAGGCTTCCTAGCCTGTATTAAGGTATCAATAACTGACTCAGAAAAACCACGTTTTGATAAAATCAAGCGTTCAATTTCCAAGCAGTCAGCTTCAGAGAAATTAGATTTTGATGTTTGAAGGGACCCTGGATCAGAAGGTCCTGTTTCAGAGGTAGCGACCAAGGTGGACAGGATGACATGTCCACTAGATCTGCATACCAAGTCCTGCGTGGCCATGCAGGCGCTATTAGAATCACTGATGCTCTCTCCTGTTTGATTCTGGCAATCAATCGAGGAAGCATCGGGAAGGGTGGAAACACATAAGCCATCCCGAAGGTCCAAGGTGCTGTCAAAGCATCTATCAGAACCGCTCCCGGATCCCTGGATCTGGACCCGTAACGAGGAAGCTTGGCATTCTGTCGAGACGCCATGAGATCTATCTCTGGTTTGCCCCAACGTCGAAGTATTTGGGCAAAGACCTCCGGATGAAGTTCCCACTCCCCCGGATGAAAAGTCTGACGACTTAAGAAATCCGCCTCCCAGTTCTCCACTCCCGGGATGTGGATTGCTGACAGGTGGCAAGAGTGAGACTCTGCCCAGCGAATTCTCTTTGATACTTCCATCATTGCTAGGGAGCTTCTTGTACCTCCCTGATGGTTGATGTAAGCTACAGTCGTGATGTTGTCCGACTGAAACCTGATGAACCCCCGAGTTGTTAACTGGGGCCAAGCCAGAAGGGCATTGAGAACTGCTCTCAATTCCAGAATGTTTATTGGTAGGAGACTCTCCTCCTGATTCCATTGTCCCTGAGCCTTCAGAGAATTCCAGACAGCGCCCCAACCTAGTAGGCTGGCGTCTGTTGTTACAATTGTCCAGTCCGGCCTGCTGAATGGCATCCCCCTGGACAGATGTGGCCGAGAAAGCCACCATAGAAGAGAATTTCTGGTCTCTTGATCCAGATTCAGAGTAGGGGACAAGTCTGAGTAATCCCCATTCCACTGACTTAGCATGCACAATTGCAGCGGTCTGAGATGTAGGCGTGCAAAGGGTACTATGTCCATTGCTGCTACCATTAAGCCGATCACCTCCATGCATTGAGCTACTGACGGGTGTTGAATGGAATGAAGGACACGGCATGCATTTTGAAGCTTTGTTAACCTGTCTTCTGTCAGGTAAATCTTCATTTCTACAGAATCTATAAGAGTCCCCAAGAAGGGAACTCTTGTGAGTGGAAAGAGAGAACTCTTCTTTTCGTTCACCTTCCATCCATGCGACCTTAGAAATGCCAGTACTAACTCTGTATGAGACTTGGCAGTTTGAAAGCTTGAAGCTTGTATCAGAATGTCGTCTAGGTACGGAGCTACCGCAATTCCTCACGGTCTTAGTACCGCCAGAAGAGCACCCAGAACCTTTGTGAAGATTCTCGGAGCCGTAGCCAATCCGAATGGAAGAGCTACAAACTGGTAATGCCTGTCTAGAAAGGCAAACCTTAGATACCGGTAAAGATCTTTGTGAATCGGTATGTGAAGGTAAGCATCCTTTAAATCCACTGTGGTCATGTACTGACCCTTTTGGATCATGGGTAAAATTGTCCGAATAGTTTCCATTTTGAACGATGGAACTCTTAGGAATTTGTTTAGGATCTTTAAATCCAAGATTGGCCTGAAAGTTCCCTCTTTTTTGGGAACCACAAACAGATTTGAGTAAAACCCTTGTCCTTGTTCCGACCACGGAACCGGATGGATCACTCCCATTAATAAAAGATCTTGTACGCAGCGTAGATACGCCTCTTTCTTTATTTGGTTTGTTGACAACCTTGACAGATGAAATCTCCCTCTTGGGGGAGAGAATTTGAAGTCTAGAAGGTATCCCTGAGATATGATCTCTAACGCCCAGGGATCCTGGACATCTCTTGCCCAAGCCTGGGCGAAGAGAGAAAGTCTGCCCCCACTAGATCCGTTCCCGGATCGGGGGCCCTCGATTCATGCTGTCTTAGGGGCAGCAGCAGGTTTCCTGGCCTGCTTGCCCTTGTTCCAGGACTGGTTAGGTCTCCAGCCTTGTCTGTAGCGAGCAACAGCTCCTTCCTGTTTTGGTGCAGAGGAAGTTGATGCTGCTCCTGCTTTGAAATTACGAAAGGAACGAAAATTAGACTGTCTAGCCTTAGGTTTGGCTCTGTCTTGAGGCAGGGCATGGCCTTTACCTCCTGTAATGTCAGCGATAATTTCTTTCAACCCGGGCCCGAATAAGGTCTGCCCTTTGAAAGGTATATTAAGCAATTTAGATTTAGAAGTAACGTCAGCTGACCAGGATTTTAGCCACAGTGCTCTGCGTGCCTGAATGGCGAATCCGGAATTCTTAGCCGTAAGTTTAGTTAAATGTACTACGGCATCTGAAATAAATGAGTTAGCTAACTTAAGGGCTTTAAGCTTGTGTGTAATCTCATCTAATGGAGCTGATTCAAGTGTCTCTTCCAGAGACTCAAACCAAAATGCTGCTGCAGCCGTGACAGGCTCAATGCATGCAAGAGGTTGCAATATAAAACCTTGTTGAACAAACATTTTCTTAAGGTAACCCTCTAACTTTTTATCCATTGGATCTGAAAAGGCACAGCTATCCTCCACCGGGATAGTGGTACGCTTAGCTAAAGTAGAAACTGCTCCCTCCACCTTAGGGACCGTTTGCCATAAGTCCCGTGTGGTGGCGTCTATTGGAAACATCTTTCTAAATATCGGAGGGGGGTGAGAACGGCACACCGGGTCTATCCCACTCCTTAGTAACAATTTCAGTAAGTCTCTTAGGTATAGGAAAAACGTCAGTACTCGCCGGTACCGCAAAATATTTATCCAACCTACACATTTTCTCTGGTATTGCAACTGTGTTACAATCATTCAGAGCCGCTAACACCTCCCCTAGTAATACACGGAGGTTTTCCAGCTTAAATTTAAAATTTGAAATATCTGAATCCAGTTTGTTTGGATCAGAACCGTCACCCGCAGAATGAAGCTCTCCGTCCTCATGTTCTGCAAATTGTGACGCAGTGTCTGACATGGCCCTAATATTATCAGCGCACTCTGTTCTCACCCCAGAGTGATCACGCTTACCTCTTAGTTCTGGTAATTTAGCCAAAACTTCAGTCATAACAGTAGCCATATCCTGTAATGTGATTTGTAATGGCCGCCCAGATGTACTCGGCGCTACAATATCACGCACCTCCCGAGCGGGAGATGCAGGTACTGACACGTGAGGCGAGTTAGTCGGCATAACTCTCCCCTCGTTGTTTGGTGAAATATGTTCAATTTGTACAGATTGACTTTTGTTTAAAGTAGCATCAATACAGTTAGTACATAAATTTCTATTGGGCTCCACTTTGGCTTTAGCACATATAGCACAGATATCTTCCTCTGAATCAGACATGTTTAACACATTAGCAAATAAACTAGCAACTTGGAAATACTTTTCAAGTAATTTACTATAATATGAAAAAGTACTGTGCCTATAAGAAGCACAGAAAAAAGTTATGACAGTTGAAAATTAATAAACTGAAAAGTTATAGCATCAAATCTTTGTAAAAAACACAATTTTAGCAAAGGATTGCTCCCATTAGCAAAGGATAACTAACCCTGATAGCTAACAGTGAGAGAGATCAGTAAACTGTCATAAATTAAATAAAACGACTGCCAAGTGGAAAAAAAAAAATAGTGCCCAAAACATTTTTTCACCCAGTACCTCAGAAAATTAAACGATTTTACATGCCAGCAAAAAACGTTTAACATTAATAAATTGAGTGTTATTAAAAAGCCTGTTGCTAGTCCCTGCAAATTAGGCTAAAGTTTTATGCATACAGTATAATTCCAGTGAAGTGCCATTCCCCAGAATACTGAAGTGTAAAATATACATACATGACAGCCTGATACCAGTTGCTGCTACTGCATTTAAGGCTGAGTTTACATTATATCGGTATTGCAGAATTTTCTCATCAATTCCATTGTCAGAAAATAATAAGCTGCTACATACCTCTTTGCAGATTAATCTGCCCGCTGTCCCCTGATCTGAAGTTTACCTCTCCTCAGATGGCCGAGAAACAGCAATATGATCTTAACTACTCCGGCTAAAATCATAGAAAAACTCAGGTAGATTCTTCTTCAAATTCTACCAGAGAAGGAATAACACACTCCGGTGCTATTATAAAATAACAAACTTTTGATTGAAGGTATGAAACTAAGTATAATCACCACAGTCCTCTCACACATCCTATCTATTCGTTGGGTGCAAGAGAATGACTGGGAATGGCAGTTAGGGGAGGAGCTATATAGCAGCTCTGCTGGGTGAATCCTCTTGCACTTCCTGTTGGGGAGGAGTTAATATCCCATAAGTAATGGATGATCCGTGGACTGGATACACTTAACAAGAGAAACCCCATATTCAAGTTCCAAGGGTATGTTGTGCAATTCTTTCAAGACCTCAGCCTTCGGACCCTACAATGCAGAAGCTCCTTGAGACCCTTAACACTGCTTTTATGGAGGCATCAGATACCATACAAATGGGGTTTTCCATTTGCTCTTTATATAATAAAGACTGTAAAACAATCACCATTAGGGAACCGGAAGACATCTCAGAAGTATGCAAAATACTAGGACTCGAACCTCCAACACTTCCATCATCGACTCCCGCACTGTCATACTCTCAACCTCCAAAATTGACAGCGCAATCTCTATCCACTAGATGGTCCAGAACTAATTGAAAGAGACAAAAGAGATGAGAACTCCACTAACCAAATGGCTCAGGAAGGTCATGTGTTTCTTGCTGGAAGATACCTAACGAGCAAATTAGGCTTAACTGATCCACTACAGAATCTAAGGGTATTCTTTTATGGTTCTAAGTTCTTTACATACATACGCCTAGATTTAGAGTTTGGTGTCAGCCGTCAAAACCAGCGTTAGGGGCTCCTAACGCTGGTTTTGGGCTACCGCTGGTATTTAGAGTCAGTCAGGAAAGGGTCTAACGCTCACTTTGCAGCCGCGACTTTTCCATACCGCAGATCCCCTTACGCCAATTGCGTATCCTATCTTTTCAATGGGATCTTTCTAACGCTGGTATTTAGAGTCTTGGCTGAAGTGAGCGTTAGAAATCTAACGACAAGACTCCAGCCGCAGAGAAAAGCCAGAAGTTAAGAGCTTTCTGGGCTAACGCCAGTTCATAAAGCTCTTAACTACTGTTCTCTAAAGTACACTAACACACATAAACTACCTATGTACCCCTAAACCGAGGTCCCCCCACATCGTCACCACTCTATTTAATTTTTTTAACCCCTAATCTGCCGACCGCACACCGCCGCAACCTACATTATCCCTATGTACCCCTAATCTGCTGCCCCTAACACCGCCGACCCCTATATTATATTTATTAACCCTTAATCTGCCGCCCCCAACGTCGCCGCCGCCACCTACCTACAATTATTAACCCATAATCTGCCGACCGGACCTCACCGCTACTATAATAAAGTTAACCCCTAATCCGCCTCAATAACCCTATAATAAATAGTATTAACCCCTAATCTGCCCTCCCTAACATCACCGACACCTAACTTCAAGTATTAACCCCTAATCTGCCGACCGGACCTCACCGCTACTCTATTAAATTTATTAACCCCTAAAGCTATGTCTAACCCTAACACTAACACCCCCCTAAGTTAAATATAATTTTTATGTAACGAAATAAATCTTATTAAATAAATTATTCCTATTTAAAGCTAAATACTTACCTGTAAAATAAACCCTAATATAGCTACAATATAAATAATAATTATATTGTAGCTATTTTAGGATTAATATTTATTTTACAGGCAACTTTGTATTTATTTTAACCAGGTACAATAGCTATTAAATAGTTAATAACTATTTAATAGCTACCTAGTTAAAATAATTACAAAATTACCTGTAAAATAAATCCTAACCTAAGTTACAATTAAACCTAACACTACACTATCAATAAATTAATTAAATAAAATATCTACAATTAAACCTAACACTACACTATCAATAAATTAATTAAATAAAATACCTACAAATAAATACAATTAAATAAACTAACTAAAGTACAAAAAATTAAAAATGAACTAAGTTACAAAAAATAAAAAAATAATTTACAAACATTAGAAAAAGATTACAACAATTTTAAGCTAATTACACCTACCCTAAGCCCCCTAATAAAATAAAAAAGCCCCCCAAAATAAAAAAATGCCCTACCATATTCTAAAATACAAATAGAAAAGCTCTTTTACCTTACCAGCCCTTAAAAGGGCCTTTTGCAGGGCATGACCCAAAGAGTTCATCTCTTTTGCCTGTAAAAAAACATACAATACCCCCCCAACATTACAACCCACCGCCCACATACCCCTAATCTAACCCAAACCCCCCTTAAATAAACCTAACACTAAGCCCCTGAAGATCTCCCTACCTTATCTTCACCACGCCGGGTATCACCGATCCGTCCAGAGGAGCCTCCGAAGTCTTCATCCAAGCCCAAGCGGGGGCTGAAGAAGTCCATCATCGGGCTGAAGTCTTGATCCAAGCGGGCGCTGAAGAGGTCCATCATCGGGCTGAAGTCTTCTATCAAGCAGCATCTTCAATCTTCATCCATCCAGAGCGGAGCGGAGCCATCTTCTTCCAGCCAACGCGGATCCATCCTCTTCTACCGACGCCTACTCGCCGAATGACAGTTCCTTTAAATGACGTCATCCAAGATGGCGTCCCTCGAATTCCGATTGGCTGATAGGATTCTATCAGCCAATCGGAATTAAGGTAGGAAAATTCTGATTGGCTGATGGAACAGCCTATAGAATGCGAGCTCAATCTGATTGTCTGATTCCATCAGCCAATCAGAATTTTCCTACCTTAATTCCGAGGGACGCCATCTTGGATGACGTCATTTAAAGGAAGCGCCATTCGGCGAGTAGGCGTCGGTAGAAGAGGATGGATCCGCGTTGGCTGGAAGAAGATGGCTCCGCTCCAGATGGATGAAGATTGAAGATGCCGCTTGATAAAAGACTTCAGCCCGATGATGGACTTCTTCAGCACCCGCTTGGATCAAGACTTCAGCCCGATGATGGACCTCTTCAGCCCGATGATGGACTTCTTCAGCCCCCGCTTGGGCTTGGATGAAGACTTCGGAGGCTCTTCTGGACGGATCGGGGATACCTGGCATGGTGAAGATAAGTTAGGGAGATCTTCAGGGGCTTAGTGTTAGGTTTATTTAAGGGGGGTTTGGGTTAGATTAGGGGTATGTGGGTGGTGGGTTGTAATGTTGGGGGGGGTATTGTATGTTTTTTTTTACAGGCAAAAGAGCTGAATTCTTTGGGGCATGCCCCGCAAAAGGCCCTTTTAAGGGCTGGTAAGGTAAAAGAGCTTTTCTATTTGTATTTTAGAATAGGGTAGGGCATTTTTTTTATTTTGGGGGGCTTTGTTATTTTATTAGGGGGCTTAGAGTAGGTGTAATTAGCTTAAAATTGTTGTAATCTTTTTCTAAAGTTTGTAAATTATTTTTTTATTTTTTGTAACTTAGTTCTTTTTTTTATTTTTTGTACTTTAGTTAGTTTATTTAATTGTATTTATTTGTAGGTATTTGTATGTAATTAATATATTGATAGTGTAGTGTTAGGTTTAATTGTAGATAATTGTAGGTATTTTATTTAATTAATTTATTGATAGTGTAGTGTTAGGTTTAATTGTAACTTACGTTAGGATTTATTTTACAAGTAATTTTGTAATTATTTTAACTAGGTAGCTATTAAATAGTTATGAACTATTTAATAGCTATTGTACCTGGTTAAAATAAATACAAAGTTGCCTGTAAAATAAATATTAATCCTAAAATAGCTACAATATAATTATAATTTATATTGTAGCTATATTAGGGTTTATTTTACAGGTAAGTATTTAGCTTTAAATAGGAATAATTTATTTAATAAGAGTTAATTTATTTTGTTAGATAAAAATGATATTTAACTTAGGTGGGTGTTAGGGTTAGGGTTAGACTTAGCTTTAGGGGTTAATAAATTTATTAGAGTAGCGGTGAGGTCCAGTCAGCAGATTAGGGGTTAATACTTGAAGTTAGGTGTCGGTGATGTTAGGGAGGGCAGATTAGGGGTTAATACTATTTATTATAGGGTTAGTGAGGCGGATTAGGGGTTAATAACTTTATTATAGTAGCAGTGAGGTCCGGTCGGCAGATTAGGGGTTAATAAGTGTAGGTAGGTAGCGGCGATTTTGGGGGCGGCAGATTAGGGGTTAATAAATATAATATAGGGGTCGGCGGTGTTAGGGGCAGTAGATTAGGGGGACATAGGGATAACGTAGGTGGCGGCAGTGTACGGAGCGGCAGATTAGGGGTTAAAAAAAATACGCAGGGGTCAGCGATAGCGGGGACGGCAGATTAGGGGTTAATAAGTGTAAGGTTAGGGGTGTTTAGACTAGGGGTACATGTTAGGGTGTTAGGTGCAGACGTAGGAAGTGTTTCCCCATAGGAAACAATGGGGCTGCATTAGGAGCTGAACGCTGTTTTTTTGCAGGTGTTAGGTTTTTTTTCAGCTCAAACGGCCCCATTGTTTCCTATGGGGGAATCGTGCACAAGCACGTTTTTGAAGCTGGCCATGTCCGTAAGCACCGCTGGTATTGAGAGTTGCAGTGGTGGTAAATTATGCTCTACGCTCCCTTTTTGGAGCCTAACGCTGCCCTTCTGTGAACTCTCAATACCAGCGGTATTTAAAAGGTGCGGGGAAAAAAAAGCACGCGTAGCTAACACACCCCTTTGGCCGCAGAACTCTAAATCTAGCTGATAGATTGTAATAAGATTGTTCTATTTGTAATCAGATAACCTGCTCAGACTGTTTTATTTATTAAGATCTGATGTAACAGTGTACAATATTTTTGTTCTAGTGTGTTTGTTCTAGTGTGCTGTTTCATGGTTCTAAATATGTTTGCCATTTACAGTATGTATAGTCAAGTGCTGCTGTTGCGGCACCCTCAAATAGTTTAATACTTATTAGTATTTTATCAAACAAACCCAATAACTGTGTTTACAGTTCATTTATTTTGTTTAGTTTCCAAACCATGTTGTTATGTTTTCTTTATAGTATATTTAAGGATGTCAAGACCCAGGGAAGCTCTCCTTCAGATTTTAGAGATACTATTGCTTACATGGCTATGATGACCCTACCTTAACACAGAAATGACAAATAACTTACACATTATTTCCCACCATGTTAGGGGGCTAAACACAGATATCAAGTGCTGCACAGCTATGACTCAATACACTCCATGTAGAGCAAATTTATTGTTCCTGCATGAGACTCACTTTGTTAAAGCACAAATCCCCAATTATTGGGCTAGACGATTCACCAAGCACTATCATGCAACAGCAAGTGCTAAAAAAAGAGGAGTCTCTATTCTCATTCATGCCTCAGTCAATTTTATCCATAAATCCACAATACTGGATACAGAAGGCAGATATCTTATACTAAGGGGCCCATTACATAATACAGATATAACATTATGTAATATTTATGCACCTAACAAGAACCAACACATATTCTTCGAACATATTGCACAATTATTGACTCAGTGGTCACAAACTAAGATTATCATGGCAGAAGACTTCAATATCACTATGTCTATGCTGAAAGTTAGGAATGACCAACCCCTCTCTAATAAAGACCAATGACGCAACCGTATGATCAAATCAATTCAAGATTCTCTGACATCCCATTCTTTGATTAACACCCGGGTCACATTAAATGGTAATACTACTGACACTACATATTATTCTCTGCCACATAATTCATATGTCAGGCTAGACTATATATATATTTCAGCTAAACATTACAACCAGTCCTAAATTCTTCCTCTATACACCCCTGTGTCTGGTCGGATCATTCTATAGTTTTGCTCCAGCTACAGGGCATTTGTGACTATGATAGGACTAGATCATGGACATACGACCCAATGCCACAAAAAGATCCAGTGACATTCCAAAACACTCCAACACCTTACTGAATATTGGAACATAAATGTTGACTCTACCACCAACCCAATTTAATCTTCTGGCAGCCCATAAGTCAGTTATGAGAGGATTACTCATTAAAGAAAAAACTTTCCGCTCTAGACAATACAGAAATCAAATGGCCCAACTGTACCAGGAAATAGAGCTCTTAGAGCGACAACACAGAATTACTGGACAAAATTCTACTCTACATACATTACAGGCGGAGCCTGGAGCTGAGAGAAGATGGTGGTGTGATCTCTCCGTGCTACACTGCAGATTAAACTGGCTGAGACTGAGGTGTAAGGCAGAATTTGACCCTCAGAAGAGCTGGGTGGATGGTGTGAACACCAGGAGAGAACTTGTGCCGAACCCTGACACCCGAAGTGACTTGCAACTACAAACATCAGTCTAGCTGCACGGGGCCGATCGCCATCTTGGGTATGTGGTGCAGTTATGACTGAAGGCAGCAACCAAACCAAGATGGAGCAGCAGAGAGAAGACTAACACCTCTCACAATATCAAGCTGGACCCTACCATCCTAGGGGCCGGGTGGCTGCGATTGGTAAATCAGCTACATGGAGTTGATCACCATCTGGGTGGGCTGGAGCGGTTCAGTCTGAATGAGACAGGGGCCAAAGAAGCAGGAACGATGAGCTCAGTTGTAGAAGGGAAGCAACTGAGATTGTACAAAAGGTGGTTGATGTAAATTACTGCTGAGGTAAGAAGCACAGAGACTGCTTAGACCTGGTCACAGAGTGATAGTATTAACAACATTCACCAGAGACACCATGCAACTCACTTAAAAAGGGGGAATAAGGCGACATCCTATCATTTAATCTTTATAGTCAAGCAAGGAAGCTGCAATAAGTAAGAAAGATAGGAGAAATATCAGCATGGAATGAAATCATGCAATATAACTGGGCCATGACACAGAGCGCAGAAACAGATGAATATGATTACTATGGGCTCAGCAGAACAGATATAAAATGGATCCTTAAGGGAAAGGATGAGTTAAAGATTCACTAGCGACTATCCTTATGGCGGGGCCCACAGTAAAAAGAAAATAATAGAAGACCCATGTGATATATAGGGGTTATCATTGAACCAGGACACTGCTGCTTTAATAATCTAATATCACCTTGTTTAAATCAGCACCAAGTCTAACACCCCTCTTCCAGTTGTAGAGGCACCATAGTAAGAGCATCCTGCTCAGCAGTTATATCTTATAAATGGAAGACTCATACACTGACAAGCTTTAATAAAAATGGTGGCTAGAAAACAGAATAACCCCCCTCAGTGACAAAGGCGCCTGCTGACAATCTTTTTTTCAAATCTGTCAGAGAAGAAAAAATGCAGGATCTCCAAAATACCTTGGTAGAGGAAGAGGGAGACTCAGAAACTGATTCCCAAATGATTGAAGCAGGTGTCTAGTGTCCAAGCAGGACATCAATATGAAAAAATGTTATACGCTGCAGAATACTGTAACTAACAGTCTAGCAGATATAAAGCAAGATATCCTTGAGCTAGGAACAAGAGTTGTTACTTTGGAAGAAGCTGAGACGTCTACTTCAGAAGAGCTATCCACCTTAACTCAACAGGTCTCCTCCCAGCAACAAGTGATTGTTGACATCCAAGATAAGTTGGAGGACCTTGAAAATAGAAGTCGCAGGTGCAACCTGCGTTTAAGAGGAGTCCTGGAATCTGTTACCTCAGCTGAACTACACATTTATTTACACCAGCTGTTCCAAGCCATAACTGGGGAGGTAGAGGAAGAGAAATATCAAATGGAGAGAGCACATCGGGCTCTACACGCTAAGCCAAAAGATGAAGCGCCACCAAGAGTCATTGTCAAGATGTCTAGATTCTCAGAAAAAGAAGCTATACTCTCAGCAGCAAGTAAGCATCCAACTTTCAAGTTTCAGGGAAGAGTGATACAATTTTATCAGGATTTATGTGTGAAAACATTCCAAAGAAGAAGCTACCTGAGACCTTTAGCTATACTTTTGAGGAAACATCAAATTAACTACTTATGGAGCTTCCCATTTGGTCTATATATCATGCACGAAGGAAGATCAATAAGTCTGAGAGAAATTGGAGAAATCCCAGAAGTTTGCCGCCGACTCCAACTAGAGACCCCATAAATACAATTGACAACATCGACAGAGGATAGAACACAGTCACACAGTAGACCAGCCCAATCTCAAAGACAGAAGTGGACCAGAGTTATGAAGAAAAAAGCTAAAACTTGAGGACTCTCATCTCCACCTACATCAGTCACAGCTTGTCCCAGAGGTTTCTGGGTTAGTGAAGGGAGATGATCTCCACTCTTCACTTCTTCTGTCAAACGATACAATAAGGAGATGGAACGCAGATGAGTATAATTGGAGTCAATAACTTTTTTTTGGTTTGGGGAAGGTTCAATGGCTGGTTTGACAATGTAATTATCAATAAAGGGTTGACTGGGTGTTGGATCCCGCTGGGAAAAAAATAACCAGGACACCGGTATAAAGTTAAATGTAGTACTATCCGAGAAATTACTAATATATGGTACTTCAGTCTTTGCCAGTTGCAATATTGTTTACAGATATATTAATAGCAGATGTAGCGCATTATACATTCAGAATTCTAGTATTTGTGCAGAGGGTAAACTTTTTTTTTTATTATTCATTCGCATAACAGTTTAAATATGTTTTTGAATATGTTTTTGTTTATTGACAGTTTTCATGTTCCTTTTTCAATGTATTGTCATGCCTGTTCTTGCAGCCCTGCCTTTAGTGAAGAGGAGATTCTACAGCATCAAAGGGTAAACACAAAGCTCAATGGGAAAGCAGATCCGGGGGGAGGAGAATCCAAATAGGTCTTGTAAGTAATGGCTAACAACATCAGATTAATTTCACATAATGTGAGAGGCCTAAACACTGACTCTAAGCATAGGACGGCTCTAAGCTAATACTCTAAGTTGAAGGCTAATGTACTATTTTTACAGGAGACACATTTTACCAAAGAATTAATTCAAAACTACTGGATTAAACAGTTTACCCAACTTTTCCATTCCACCACTGACAAAAAAAAGAGGGGGGTATCGATCTTGCTGCACCAGTCTTTTTACTTTGAGGTTGAGGAAGTAGTCAAAGATACGGAAGGCAGGTTTCTAATAATAAGGGGGAGACAGCATGATAAACAAATTACTCTATGCAATGTATACGTCCCGAACGAAAAGCATACCGCTTTCTTTAAACATATATCCCACTTACTAACTCAATTGTCACACACGAGAATAGTGCTGGGGGAAGATTTTAATGTTCCAGTGTATGCACACCAAGCCACCGGTAAGGCCAAATTAACACAGAAACAACTAAGACACAACTCGATGGTCAAAGAGATAAAGGAAATACTCTCAACCCATAATATTTTAGATTCATGGGGCACGTTATATGGCAAAACAAATGATTATACTTTTTATTCTCATGCCCATAGAACATACTCAAAATTGGACTAT